>NC_045145.1:12273257-12310038 GCF_008831285.2 Nymphaea colorata | reverse complement strand
CTGATTAAGTCATATTATACTTGCTTACACAATTGTAGGATTTGCTTTAAGACATAGGTCAAGGATTTGCTTTAAGACATAGGTCAAATAAAATAACAATGATGTGATAAACACTTAGAAAATTTAAAAGCAATAATATCATTGTATGGATTGGTTTTACGATAACAGGGTGCTTAATGAAAGGCAATAAGCAGTCAGACAAAATAGATTCTAATAATACAAATGCAATATTCATTTTATGATATCCTAAAATAAATTTGGGTTTACAAGAATGCGATAAGAACAAAAAATAATGCAATAACACAACTACATGATTTATTTTATGACAGACTCAATAATATCATGCTTACAAGTAGGCAATAATAACTCAGAAAAATTAAATGCAACAATGATACTATATGAACTGGTTTTACGATAAAAAGACATTTACAAAGAGGTCATAAATAGTAAAACAAACCTGATTGCAATAAAGCAACTGTAGGATTCGTTTTACTATTCATTCAAATAAAATCGTGTCTACAAAAAGAGTTTCTATCGTCAAATTTACGTGTTAAACAGAGATGTGGGCATGAGCATGTTAACCATCATCCATATTAAGATGCTATGCATAACGTCACATATGTATATTTCGTGATGGTCACAACAGAATATATTATTGCATTTCAGAACCCAGTTTTGATAGACTATATAAACAAGAAATAGTGTCCCAACTGCAGGCATGTACAAATACAATTCATGCTAGCACACTGTCACTAAAATATTTTTGTTTATGCCCTACGACCAATACTTTAGGACGAGAACCGTAGCGAACAACCACTACATTTGGTCAGGACAATGAATGAGTTTTCCCACCCAAGCCATTTGCATATTTTGTGTGAACCACAGTTGCACGATAACCTTTTCCACCGTTTTTCTCTCTCTTTCTCTTTCTCCCCTCAAACCCACCAGTTAAGTTGCAGAAGCATAATGTAAATCTAGGATTTCCCCATTCTTTTAAAAACAAAAGATTGAATGCATGACAAAACAGAGAGGTCGGAATGATTGTGTTTGTCCTCTTCGTCTCGCTGCCGGCGTCTTTCTTTTTCCTAGCACCTTCTAGTACTCCAGAAAGGTTAGTTGGATATACAGCTGGAAAGTTCTTGCCTTCTTGTGTGTTGATTGCTCTTCCATATGAACTTCTTTCTTGCCTTTTAGGGTCTTAGACCAAATCGCCTCTAATGCATCGCTCTCCTCTGCCACTATATTATCTCTCTCTTTCTCTCCCTCCTGATCCATCATGTTTCCACCGGTGAGTACTCACTACAACAAATGTTGGAAACTGGAATTAGGATCGAGCCATTAGGATCCGGTTCGTAGATCCTTTCCTAAATCTCAACGTAAAAAAGACATGTTACTTGTGACAATAAAAGCCAATCCCTCGCCCCTTTCTGGGTGAAAATCCACCTTCCACTCATCCCTGTGGCCCTTGCCATTGCAGCATGCACTGATGTCAAGCATCCATCACAATCGACTGATTGTCGCTGACAGAACAGGCGAAGAAGAAGAAGGGTTCCTCAACTCTGTCATTGTTCCCAAACTTTTCAGTTTCATCAAAAAATCCATGATTCACCTGCTTGTTGCTTGTTTTCTGGCATTTCTCCTTGCTCAGTTTCCTGGTTGCTCACCTTGACATCGTCTTGTTGTTGTTATCTCCTCTTCTTGCAGAAATCGCCGAATTGCTGGTTCGCTCAGATCGAATAGGAATTTGGTTTTTGAATATTTGTCGAAAATAAGAGAAATATATGGTTAATTAAAAATTTCAAGAAATATTAAAATTAATTAGAATCTGGCCAGTCTCAGTCTTAAATTGGCAATGAAATGTAATCTGCTTGCAGTCGGCTCAATTGGATGAGCACGAGAATTAGGGGATGCACAGATGACCAACTCTTGGTAGAAGGCAAATGAAGAGCTTGAGAATTAAGGGGATATGGGCTTTTTCTTTGAATTTTTGTTTAAGGTGGCCACATGTTAGTTGTTTTCTTTTGTGGATTAATGTCTTTGTTTCACTTTGACCCTCACATTTTGCCCAACATATTCATTAGCTCCAGCATTAATTCTGTAGATTAATGTCTGGATTTCTCATGTTTTGTTGATTTGCTTGATTGTCACATGTGACAGAAGAACGTAGGGTTTCCTTCATCTTTTCAGTTGTTTCAATTGTGGTTTTTTTTGTTTGATTTTTTGTTGCCTCTGCTGAGAATGCAGAATCTCATGTTTGGATGATGTGACTAACGTGGATTGGTTCCTTCTCTTTTGTTTTGTCAGGCTTGGGTTGAAGATATAGGAGTTAGGAAGATGAGGTATTCTGGTTCTTCGCTTCCTTTTCTTCTTTTGATTGTTTAGGATTTGGTTGACCTAGTTTCCATGGGCATGGGCACATCAACTATTTTATCTTCCCCATTTTTATAAGACTTTTTGGGAAGCAATTGTAAATATGGTATAGAGATGGTTGGTTGGGATTCATTTGTCATGCAATTTCCATATCTTGCAATAAATTTATTTGTACAAATGTGAAGCTTCTGCCCCCTCCCTCCTCTCTCTCCATTCCTTTGATCTTTTTCTACCAAACAATGCCAACCAGAATTACCCAACGCCTTTTCATCATCAAATCAGACAGGCCAAATTTTGTGGGCTCATTTAGGCGAACCAGAGCCACTCAACCCTGGTCCCTTCTCCAGTCATCACCACCAAACCTGGCCACAGCCACAGGTGCCGAATGGTTACACTCGATTATGGTGTTGGCCAAGGCTTAACCGTTCCATACAATTATCCAACACCCTGCCCTCTCTTTTTTTCATGCTCTTTCCCCACCAATAGAAAGAATGCGAGGAGAGGATAGACTTATTATGAAGCTTTTACTCTTTTTAGTCATTCTGTAGCTTCTACATCCCCACTTCTATTAATAAGAATTTCTTTGTTGTCCAGGCATCTCTTCTACATTTCTATTTCGAATTTCCCCTCCCTTGAAGACTGAGATTAATTTAGGCTGTGCCAATAATTTGGCCGTAGCCTTTCATATTTCTATTTTCCTTTTAATGAGTTCAGAAGAATTCTAATCTGAGTTAAAGATTAAACTTGGCTTGAATACTTAAGATACATTAGATACTAAACTCCGCTCTGTGCTCTCATTCAAATACAGAACACTATACTTGCACTTTCAGTGGGACCTGAGTTATGCCAAACTGAAAATCTTGAATTTCTTTTTAAGGGTTAATGCACGTGAAGAGAAATACATCAGTCTTTATTGAATATAATTTTTTATTATATTTTTTGCACATTGGTCCTCATTTTATTAAGGTTACAGCAATCTTTAGGTGTGATTGAGATACTACACACGCATGTTTGCTCCAGTCATTACCACCGAAACTGTCCACAGCCACAGGTGCTGAATGGTTACACTCAATTCGGGTGTTGGCCAAGGCTAACTGTTCCATACAATTCACTTAGGCTACAGTGATTGGTTATCCAACACCCCATCCTCTTTTTTTTCATGCTCTTTCCCCACCAATAGAAAGGAATCTGAGGAGACGATAGACTGACTATGAAGCTTTTACTCTTTTTAGTTATTATGTAGCTTCTATATCCCCACTTCATTAATGAGAATATTCTTTGCTGTCCATGCATCTGTTCTACATTTCTATTTTCAAATTTTCCCTTCCCTGAAGACTAAGATCAATTTAGGCTGTGCCGAGAATTTGGCCATAGCCTTTCATATTTATATTTTCATTTTAATGAGTTTAGAAGAATTCTAATTTAAGTTATAAACTTGAATCCTTAATTTATGGTAAAAATTAAACTCCGTTTGGCGCTCTCATTCAAACACAAAACACTATATTTTGCACTTTCAGTGGGACCTGAGTCATGTCAAACTGAGAATCTTAAATTTCTTTTTAAGGATTAATGCACTTGAAGAGAAGTACGTTAGTCTTCATTGGAATATAATTTTTTATTATTATTTTTAGCACGTAGGGCCTGATTTGATTAAGGTTACTACAATCTTCTGGTGTCATTGAGATACTACACACACATGTTTGCTCCTGCATGATATGGATTGACTTGCCAAAATCTCTTCAAAGCTACATATAGTCAAGTGGTCATGCATGACAGATCCTCTGTATGTCCTCGTGCTTGAAAGGTTTCAATCATTTTCTTTCTATGTTTCCTGTTATTTTAGCAAAATAGGGATCGGTAAAGTAGCCAACTCTTTCCCTTGTGCTGCTTGATAAAGCATAAGCCTTCTGCTTGTTCCCTATAGCGTGAGAGAAGTCTTTCGACATAAAGGAATCTGACTTTTGTGTTCTGGGATGTAATATAGGGTTTGCATATAAGTTTATTAAGACTTTAGTTCTAAGTCATCTGACTATCTAGCTCAAAGTGACCATGAGGGTATTTATTTTGGTGTTACCCTTGGAATAATTGTTCTAGAACAAGAACTGTTGTCATAATTGCGTCTGGTTCCTATTCCATGTGCAGCATGAACAGAAACTTCTTGTTCGAATGTTCTTGCAACCAGGTGCATCTGTTCTCTTGGAACAGATGCTTGATTGTCAATAATCAAATATATACATATATATATATACATATATATATATATATACATATATATATATACATATATATATATATATATAGAGAGAGAGAGAGAGAGAGATTATGCATGGGTATGTGTGTATATAACTTCTTAATGTCGATATTCATTTAGAAGAATTGAACATATGGCAATTAATAAAAATAAAAAACACATTTCCAGTTAATAATTTGCTGTTAATATTACTGATCTTTGGGTAAAATTTGTGTATGTTTTCTTCCATAAAGTACTTGCAGATCAACAGCAATCTTTATGTTGATGAACCTAAGGGAATAACATTATAAAATATATACAGTTATAAGTATGTCTATGTATACACACACACACAGAGACACACACAAATATGCTTATGTAGCAACAAGGGATTTTCCATCTTCATCTATATTTTGCAATCTATCTATTTCTCAATGTTGTCTGAAGTATCTATTTTTGCGAACTTGTATGTGAGCTTATGAATCTCTAACAATACGAAGTAAAAGCATTCTTGGTCACTGTAATGACCAGCTCTTTGTTATGAACCTCATGGTTTGGAACTTTTGACTTCAAATGATGACAAGCTGCTAATTGATCTAACAACATCAGATCCACGGCTTCAATGTGTAGTTTCTGATGAGGTTCATTTCTCTTTTCAGATTCATTGTAGTGCTCATGAGTAGTTTTATTGCTTTTCAATATTATTCTTGGATTTATACTTCATGTTTCTAGTCTACTCAAAAAGTATATCACATGAGACCATGGACATTATGTTCATACATTAAGCTTATTATCTCATATTTTGGAGAGAAAATGTTATTTTCATTTAGGCAACCTCTGCCTTCACTTCATACATTAGTTGCTTGACTAGATTGGAATTGTTATACTCATTTAGCTCAGTATGAATCCCTAAAACCGATGCATGGCCAAGCTCAGCCAAACGATCATGGACACATAGAACCACATGTATAGAACGTTAACTCAATATTGTAAAGTTGGTATGTTACTTCAACGTGGATTTTTATGATAGGATAAATCTTAAACTTACTATTGCTATAATTCAGTGTTTCAGGTTGATTAAAGACCATTGGTTGTTGGTTTTGGCAAGTTATTTTTTGTTTAATATGCCATAAACCATGGAAATTGTGTATGGACTTAAAGAAAAGGAAATCCCTCCTTGACTATGCTTTTTATTCTCATTGCTATTCTATTTCAAAAAGAAGTAGTGGTGGAATCTATTTTAACAGCAGTGTGACTTTAACTTGTACATATAAGAAACTTTCCTACTAAAATCTCTATAAGATCCATAATGTTGGTAGATACATGTTCCTTTCTTTTTTTGGTTCTTTCAGTAGTCTTTTAATATATTCGAACAATTTATAATAGTTAATAGAACTGTCAAACATGTTCTAGTTGTGGTAAGCCTTTAAAATACCTTTTTTTTTGTCTTCATGTGACTGTTGACAATTTTATTGATGTCCATGGAGGGAATCTAAAATACATGAAGGGAGCCTATGTCTACAATAAAATCAGCCTTTATTGATATTGATGATTTTGACAAACTACTGAACCAGTTACAACTTGGAGGTATTTGTATCAGTTTTTAAATGTCTAATTGTCGATTGTTTTTTCATGTTCTCCATGAGCAAGGTGTTCTTTGTCACAATCATAAATTACTTGCTATTTTTTTGTTGCAGCTCTAGTTAGATATGTTGCTTTTTAGGATGTAGGAGGCAATGGGGCTTGTTAAAGTGTATTTGAATCCCCACGGCAAAGGCCTAATTACGTCAAGTCTTTTATTCTCTACTCGAGGTAAATATCTTATGTTATTTTAGTATTGATTGGTTGCTTGCATTTGAGTTATCGTCATAGACTTAGTATTATTACCATGCACTTTTTGTGCATGTCAAATGTTAAAGGGTTGCCCAATTTCATTTATGTCAAGCCAGAACTAGCAAAGCAACAAGTTGTGACACATAAGTTTTAGCATATAATGCCACAAAGATTATGAAAAAAATTTAAAGAAAAGAAAAGGAAGCAAAAAGCATTATTATCTCATGTCAAAGTCAGAAAGGAAGGACAAAACTGTCTGCTAGTTTGCGTGCTGATAGAAAATTAATTTTGTTGTTACCAATAATTTTCCATCAAAGCTTGTGAAATATTTAATAACTTGTAAGTATGGCAGATGAAAAAAAAGCAATACTTTCATTTATTTAAGCAACACACTTGCGAGGCACTTTTTCATCGAACCATTAGAAGTAAAATAAATTCATTAAACTTGACATGGTTTAATTTGACATACAACCTTTGTTAAATCCAACATTAGTTAAATTCTACCATATTGTTGAGAGAAAAGTAAATTAAAACAAAAACATAGCTAACTTGTAGAAAAGATACAAGTGTTAATCATAAAACAGAGAGGGAGGGACACTTGAGCGATAAGATAAGCATGCAGCTGAAGCGGGTGGGCTCTCAATGTCTCTGATACTGGTTAGAGCAAGATATACGGTGCAAAAACTACCTTTGTGGGTCTATAGCGGTGACGACTTGAAGCAATGTTAAACATCACTGGCATACGTGGATTTAGCGGTGACGAAATCACCGCTGTAGGGCACATATAACAACCACTAAATCACCAGTATAGATAAGGATGCGCACCTCTCATCAATCAAGTTCCAGTTCCAATCAATCAATGATATGTCTCGCAAGATCCATTCCTTACAAGTCATTGCACTTGGGGAAAATGCAGCCACATTTTTGTTTTAGGAGGAAAGACGTTGTTGGAAAGATGAAATCAACTCTGAAAAGTAACGTATTTTGTTGCTTTCGCCATTACATTTTCCCTCTATCAAAATGTTAATATATATATCAATAAATCATGGCACCTTCAATTGAAGCACAACATTCCCGGCTTTCATACAATGAACTACAAACTTATATTCTCCTTTGGGTGGTTTTAATATCCACCTTCGGATTAGTTTTACATGTTTGCTCATTCTTTGGCCTACTTTTACATGTTGACTAATTCTTTTGTTTTATTTTTATCCAAGTAGCAGTCTTAAAATTAATTTTAGTTAAGAAAGGAAAAATGTCCTCAGTTTTGGTGTTGTGAATGATTCTGATAACTATATCTTCTACATCCTTAATTTTTATCTTTGAGATGTCTCCACAAAAATCTTCACTTTATGGGCAGAATTCCATAATCAATCCTGCATGTTGCCACATCAAAAACCCAGAGATACATTTTTATATATATCAGCCATTGACATTTTGAGACCATACTCTTCAACTTGGTTCAACTTAATAGCTCATATTGGTTGTCAATTCAGAATACCTTTTACATATATATAGCTATTATTGAGTTACATCTTTCTACTTAAACTTATCCCCACAATCTTGATCTAGGTAACTTTGGAGTTTGTACCGGAGCCATTAATTTGCGGTTTTTCCTTTTTAATTCTATTTTCTCGATAATCTTTTCAATTTGATGGGATAATTTCTTCATTTGGATGATTACTTTAATACTTTTGACGAGATCAAGTGTTTGCTTGAAAACAGAAGGAAAAGTTGGACATTTGGTGTTTTTCAAAAGGAGTTGCCTCGTATTTTTCTCATTTAATTTGTGGAGCAGTCTTTGTAAACATTGAAAACATTATTGGTGAGGATTCTTAGATTTAAATTCATTGAGATCGCACATAGTGGCTTGGAAGACATACATACGTTACTTTTTTTTACAGTTTCATTTAACAAAAAAAAAAAACAAGTGTTAAACTGTTTTTAAATCCAATGTACGTCTTCTACAGGACTTTTTGTAAGTGAGATAGATCTGTATGATTGATGTATACTCATGCAGCAACATTCTATAATGCAATTGTTATATTATGAAGAATTTTTTGATGGAGGAGCAGGATCTGTAACGCAAGCCGCAGCTGCATGTATAAGGGATTATGAAGAAATCATCTTTACTTTACTCTACACAACTAAAGTCTTCCCTGATTAGGTCCTGCATTTAATTTTTTATAAAGAACGGGTCAACCTGACCTCTACTGAACCCCAAAAGAATGCATGTTAATAATTGAAAAAAATAAAAGGGTCTTCATTGGAATTGTGTACAAAACAATGGGTCAACAACAAATTTCCCAATACAGGTATAAGTGGCTCTTTGTCGACTTCTTTTCCATTTCCTTCTCTCATTTTATCTCTCCTCACTCTCTTGAATCTTGTTTGACCCCTTGTATGTTTGAGGATTTTACGTTGAGCAGCTGGAAGCATCTACTGTCACCAGCCATCTGTGGCGATCGGTGAGCAGCCCAGAGCTTGAGCAGCAGCACTAAAAACCCAACAACAACAGGTATTAATTTTTCTTTCTCTCTCTTCCTCAAGTTTCTTCTTCATTTCTTGCTCTGAGGGTGTCCTAAGGCGAAATCCGGCGCGTCATTTTTTATTCCTTTTTCGATCAGTTTTCCCCTTTCTTGTTTTCTTGCTGATCTGGCAGATGCCAGGATCAGTTCTTTTTTTTTTCTTTTGTTTCTTGTACTACACCCTGTAGGAGTTCAGTATCAACTGACCCCAACTGATGACCGAGAAGTAGCAGATTTGGCTGAAGAAGAGATTCTGCACTCTGGGGTTATCTTCTTCCTTAGTGAAACAGAGTCCACCTGGCGATAGTAACAATGAACTTTTTTTTATTCATTTATGCCCTTTTCTGTTGTTCTAGAGCACAGAGGCTCTATGTGGCACAAAAATTGCACCTCTGTCCTAAAATATCACGTACCATGCCCTATATATGAATGAATGATGGCTTCAATGAAATTTTTTATTTCAACATCCGTTCAAGAGGGCTCCGAGCCCCAAAAATGCACTTGAGTGCTCAAAATGTGACTTACGTGTGTCATCATCATCTTGTTCAGAAATGGCTTGATGAGTGAAGGTAAAAGGTGTGCTCAAAAAAAGAAAAAAACTATTATCCTGACGAAATCCCAGTCAAAACCATATTGTGGTTGGTAACCTCTTCTAATTTGTTTTTTCACTTTGACCAGTTATTCCTCACTCTATATAATCACATTGGCTGGTCATGCCAAAATGACAGAACCACATATTGTGGTTGGTAACCTCTTCTAATTTGTCTTTTTATTAATTGTTAGTTCATGAGAATTTTTAAATAGAAAAATGTAGAAAAAGCTCAACATAGCGTGTACATATATATATTGATCAATTAGAGCTGATTTACCCCATTAATGGTACAATTCCCATACCCATATCAAGAAAATCCTTTGTTTTCTACCAAGGTACCACTTTTATTTTCATTGTCATCATCAACAACGTTGTCTTATTGCAGCTATTTTTACTTACCTTTGTGAGATTTTATGTTTACATTTAAAATTACTGTTTACATTTAGCAAACACTAAGGTTGCCTTTATTGTACCAAAACATTTTTTAATATGCATTTATAAACAAATTTAAGAGGCCGATGCATAGATATGGCATGCCCTAAGATTGTAATCTATACTAATTTCCATAGGCAACATTGACAAGTTCATATTAAGAGATTGTAAGGTGGTCATATTACTAATGAAAGAAAATTATGTTTAATTTCAAGATATGTTAGAAAAGGTAGTCATACTATTAATTAATCAATTTTTGCATTTAGAAGATTAGGCTCCTAGTGCTCATCATTGGAAGTTTTATAGAAAATTTGAGCAAGAATAATTGGTAATGCTTTTAAATATATAAAAGATTATATGAAACCTAAAAAATTTATTGAGTTCATCTAGTTTAATTGAGTTGAGTTCAAGTAACTTGAACTCAACTTGTTTATATGCTGGAAATGGACTCTTTTAGCAAATGAGTCGAGCTCAAGTCAAGGTTTACTGAGTGAGTTTGATTTGAGCTTGAGTTCGCTGGACTTGTTGTACAACCATATCCACTTTGACACACCCAAATGGGCTTGTCCCCTATTTATAATGGTGAACATGTTGGAGGTGGGAGGCTTCCAATTAAGGATGCCATGAATATGTTGGCCGTGAATCAGATATCTGACAGAATTGTTTCGAAAAGATCAGAAGAAGACAAAATTTAATATTTAATTCAGAAATCAGATCAGTTCAGATTTAAGAAATAATAATCGATCAAATTCACATTTCGATATACATAAACATCCAATTGAATTCAAATTCGTATTTAGTTTTAAACAAAAATTGTATATTTGATGCTCTCACTATATGAAAATCGACCAAAATTGGATTCAGACTCAGACATGAATATACAAATCAGATTCATATTAGATTCAAATTTTGAAATTGATTTGAGATTCAGATTTGAATACGACATTTCTTTCATTCATATTAAAATCTGGGTTTGAATCCAAGTATATCAATATCTGAAAAAGCAGATACGGTTAATAGAAGAAAATTTCTCCATTCCATCTTCATGTAAATAACCATTTAATGTTTACATCCATTTGATGTAGCTTTAAGTCAGAACAAGTTTTGAAAGTAAAATAATCTTCATTCATTGACTTCTTAGTTGAAAATGTCTCATTATACTCAATGCCATCCATTTGAGTGAAGCCTTTTAGCAACCATCATTGCCTTGTACCTCTCAATTTGTCATTAGAGTTTTTTCAGTCTTAAATACCTATTTACATCATATGTGTTTGACTATTTTAGATAGAGTGATAAGGTCCTACACTTGAGTTATAGCCGTAGAGTTGAACCCTTCTTTTATGGCTTCTATCCAATGTGCAGATTGCATACACTCAATAGTTTCCATAAAGGTGATTGGATCATCATCAACTATGAAATCATTGGGCTCCAATAAGTGCACCACATAGTCTAGATGAATAACAAATCTTATTGTCAATGACATGAACAATTAAATATGTAACCTTTTGGCCTTTCTGGATAACAATGAAGAAGCTACTAATTGTTATAGGGTCAAAAGCCATTATGTGAGGGTTATATCATTTGGGTCCAACTGGATAACTTCAAATGTGCATATATCATAGTGCAGGCTTTCTGCCTCCAATAACTATAAGGAGTTTTAGAAACAACTTTAGCAGGTACATTATTCAAATTGTGTGCAGCTACCCTTAAAAGCCTCACTCCACAACACAATAAAGAGTGGTGAATAATTCAACATAGCATGAACCATTTCTTTAAGCATATGATTTCTTCTTTCAGTTGTACCATTCTAATATGCACTAGTGGACATAGTGCACTAAGGTACAATGCCTTCTTCCTTGAGAATACATGCTAAAGGTCCCTCCTGTTACCCCATCACAGTACAACGTCCATTGTACTCGCCACCTCTATCTGATCAGACACTTGCATTACTTCTCCATTTTGTTTTTCGACCTCATTCTTAAAGTCTTTCAAAGCTTAATAGACTTCCAATTTCTCAAATAAAAGATATAGATAAATTAGCAGTAATAGTCAAGATAAGTGATGAAATACCTTTCGTCCATATAACATAGGGCAAACGGTCTGCATACATCTGTATGAATAATTTCTACTTTGTTGTTGCTCATTTTAGCACATTTCTTGTATGTGTTACTCTGCTTATACTTAATATGTCCTAAGCAATAGTGCCAAAACATATAGAATTTCATTCAACATGCCACATTTATTACCAATTGATATATTGCCACAAGATAGAGACTCATGGATCGTAGTTAATCAGTCAAACATGTATAACCAATCCAGATTGAATCTTTCTAAATAAATAATTTTGAATTTTAAAATTAAAACAGTATCCAAGTTTATCTAGTCAAAAAATAGAAACAAGGTTTCTGCTATAAGATGGTGCATAAAATGTATCCACTTAAGTTTAAAACAGAACCACTCTCTAGCATCACCTTCAAGTCCCAATGGCCTTGACATGCGAATGCATTTGTTTTCGAAGAAAGTACTTCTCTTATGTTCCATTGGCTCCCTTTTGTTCATAAAAGCCTGCAAGGTATCGGCAATATACACAGTGTCACTCGAATTAACCCACCAGTTATTAACTGGAATATTAATCAAGTTACGTTCATGAGATACTAATGATAAATTATCTTTCCTAGCCAACAGTTCACATACTTTTCACAATTTGTCTTTTTATGTCATTTCTTCTTACAAAAGAAGCACTTCATAGAAAAGACATCTTTTGAGGCTTGATAGTAGATTGGTTCGATGTTCATGTAGCGGACTTTTTAGCCTTTTTCTTTATGACATTCTTCTTTGGACTGATTTTATGTTGACTTTTATGAGAAGCCACATGTGCACTATGCACATTCTCACTCTTCAATCTCTCTTCTTCCTCAATGCACTTGGACATCAAATCATTGAATGTCTATCCATCATTATGCATGTTGTAAGGGATGTTGAAAGACCTTATTCAGCAGGTGGAAATTATAGAATCAAGTGGACTAAGAGGACCAAAGGAGTTAGCAACTCTAGACTACAGAAGCAGCAAGTGAAGGCGATTAGATCGCTCACACTTTTCAAAGACTGCTTTCTCATGTGTTGTCTTTTTATTAGTCAAAAGGGCAGACTCATTCACATGAAGTGTTAGGTATAGATCCATATATCCTAATGTCAACAGTACAATTTCTTTTCAATAGTAGAACTAGATCCATCAAAAATGAGAATATAACTTGAGCTATAAAAAATAACAGAATTAGGCAATGCAAGTGACAAAAGATATATGTGACCATTCATGCTTGATCAATACAAAGAAATTAGAAATATAATAATAAGGCCCTTTATATTTTTTTTCCTAAGCAATTGTGGGAGGCCATTGCGGCCTCACTATGGTGATAAACCATGACATAACAATACACTTTAATCCCCCTATGCTGTCAGAAGGGTGGGCAAAGGCCCTCCCCTTCTCCATTATGATAGGAAGGGCCCACCCCATTTTGTCGTCTTTTTCAAAAGGACCAGGCCCCCGACGGGGTCTGTTCTGCTGGTGCTGCTGCAAGGCAAAGAGACGCGAGGCTGCCTGGGTATGTGTTCCGCATCTGTTTCTCCCCCTCTCGCCCAGAAGGAGGCACTGCTATTGACAGGAAAAGAAAAAGACAGGCCTGCCACTTGGTGGCCCATGCCCTCCTCTTTCGTCGGTGGTTTCCAGCGGTGATCAAGAGAAGGGCTTCCGTGCTCCATTGATTTGCTTCAGAGAGGGCCCAACGGCCTTCCATCTTTGTCTCTTTCTCGTATACCTGAAGAGAGGTTTGCCGGATGCTGCTGGCGGAGTGGACAGAGCCCCTCTCTATTAACCCCTTCTCATTTTATTTTTAAAATACTAAAGAGTAACAAGAGAGAGAGAGGGAATGCAGAGACAGAGATTGTGCAAGAGCACAAGAGCGAGAGAGTTTCGAAATGGCCAGTGACAATCTGCCGTCCTCTCTCTCAATAACAAAGAAACAGTACATGATACACAGGAGTGTAGAACTTGTCTTCAATACCAATTGTTGGAGTTTCGAAGTAATACTAGCCTTCAAATGCACATGCTCAAGCAATAAAAATAAATATATAAGACTTATACTGGTTCCTACCATAGTGCACAAAGAGAAGAATGAAGGCGAATGACCTCCTCAGCAAACGACCACGGTCAATGAGCACGAACTCAGAATACCAAAGGTAAGTAGGGATAGATCCTCAAAAATTTTCCACCTCTATTAAACCACTCTTACATCATGTGGTATTGAGCAGAGAATTTGCAGCGCTGGAATCAGACAATCGAGGCGGCGCTGAAACAATAAGAGAATGCCATGGGAGCATCGATAATAAGTGAAATAGATCAACCATGGTTCGGACACGGAGTTCGTTCCGATTCCGTGGTTGGGACACGGAATGCTTCGGTCCCACGGTTCGGACACATTACAGATTGGTCCAATGGGACTCTCACAAAATGATGCTTTGAAGAGACGCCATTGTTGAGAAAGGGTGCTTGTGTCTCTGTGGACATCCAAGTGACTCGGAGCAGAAAAATTGACAGAGAGAAGCAGGTTTCTCTCCCTTCAGACAAACACAGCAAGAGGGACAGTAAAAGAAGAGGAGACAATGCCAACGGCGAGTGATCAGAGGCTGAGCAAGAATGGTGAGGGTCAGAAGCGTGAGCAAGAAAGAGACAAGAAGAAGAGGTCGGAAGCGAGAGGAAGGAGGAGGCCCTCTTGCTATTTTCTCGGAGAGGAGGGACACGAGAATAGCACAGACTTTTGTTCAGTATCTTGGGAAAATGTTTTGAGTGTGGGATGACTTATATTCATTCATGCTTCCCTTAAAATACCGAACAAATTGCCAAATGATCAATGATCGATATAAACATATTTCAACTTCTTGCGAGGCTCGGACGTTAGTATGAGACGTTCAGAGTAAAATCCGGCCTTAAATGAGGTTTGTTTTATTGGCATATATGTAGTTGATGGATGATGTATATATGAAGTCTGCTGGTTTGTTCAATCATATTTGCAGATGATTTTGCGGCTATAACAACATATTCTTGTATTAAAGTAAAGGTTTATAAATTTTTTTTCAATAAAAATAAGCTCACTTTTCATAGGCAGTATCTCAAAATCACCAAAAGCAATTCGAAGCAAGGCTTTCTCGTCCAAAATTCAAGCTTTTCTTACGGTACTGAAAAAGCGAGAACATAGTAACATGCTGTCTTGATCAATTATTGTTTTGACACAGTGTCGGCTTAGAAACCCCAATCTCAATGTGACAATCAAACAGGCAGGGATAACAACATAGACTTATTCTAGAAATCAACGCCAGGTAATGTAACAAAATCAAGAAGTAAAATGCAATAATGGCACACACATTATGTCTAGATAGAAGTGGGCACCCGCTTGGCCAGGCTCGACAATTTTTAATTAATTTTAAATAAAAAATGCATAATATAATATTTTTCTTATATATTTTTTGATTAAAATTTAACTGGGCCGGTCCAAGCCCCTCTTTTGTCATTTTGATGCTACAATTTGTACTAAGCAATGATTGAAAATAAGAAGACCAAAATTACAAAATAGAAAAAAATATTTATATACATCTGAGATGAAAATTACTTCATTCTAAATAGTGCAATTCTAGTTTTATATTATCATTTTCCAAATACTTTTAATATTCAATCCTTTTCAATTCTCATGGAGATTGACCAATTCGGTACCATTTTCTTGGCAAACTATTTTGACTGGCCCTTAAGTTGACGGCCAACAAAATAGTTTTGGATTCACACTTGTGAAACAGTGTTTGAAATGCGATGGTCTGAAATTAAGTGGATTCTCTCCAAGAAAAGCTCATGATTTGGGTTAGTAATATTACTTGATAAGCTGATAAATATGGACCAAGAACCAAAGAGGCACTTTTGTTTAACAAGAAAGTGTTAAGAGCGAAGGTTGGGATGCAAATCAACCACCACTAAAATACCAAGCTGATCAAAGGGCGGGAAGTCGTCTTGTCGATGGCGAACTTGGTCATTCCAACTCAACGCATGGTCGATCAGTAGAGTAAGTACGACTCTGGCCGATGGGAGGAGCAGCTGGCCATGGTGCCCACCAGATGGGGCAGGGAGGAGAGATCCGAGAAGAAGAGCGGCTAGGAAAGGGCAGGGGAGTAAGTGGGAACTGATGTTGTGAATGTGAAATGACCAGAGTCCCCATATGTGAAAAGGAAAACCCCATATGATGCCTTGAACAATGGTTTTTTCTTTGGTCAGGCAAAGGGTGTATCTATTGGTTGTTGGGACGTCGTATCAAGACCTAGATGTGGTAAAAATTGTGATCTTGATTTCATAATAGAAACAAGAAAGTAACAATCTAATTAGAATTCAAAATGGTTTTCGCATGCTCAACAAGTGCAGGGAGGGATCAACCATTTCAAGAAAGAAGTTAACCTTTCAACTACAAAGAGGACTGGGACTATTGTGATATTAGATGGTCCTGACCGATGTGAGTCATGGTAGGATCAAAAGTCGTTATGTGCATAACAGGTACTTACTTTATTTTGAAAAACATTATAGTTATATTTTGCCAAAACAGTAATCACCCACTTGCAATGCCATCATAAAACGGTATTGCTCACACATTCGTTAAAAATGATGACAACAAAAACAAAGTGTCCGCATAATAAGCTATTATATAATAAATCAGTTGCCACATGAGAACATTGTGTTTGTTTAAACACTGGTGGCCAAGCATTCGCATTTAACATACCATAACCATATAGGACAGTTTACCCATGATTGCAGCTCAATATTCAATTATTTGCCATAGTTGTACGATTGAAAAACGTTTTATGGTAACGTAATAACTCAAATATTAAAACTGATCACGAACCGGCATTTCAGCAAATACATTTAAGTAGCTTACCTATCCACTGAAAACTCCTAATTTTCAAGTCTCAACAAGAATTAGTTCTATTTCATGACAAATAAATGTCAAAACACCCTTTTTACCCTAGCAATTAGACAAATTTTATAAAGTTCATAAAATGCCAAGGAAAACCCACAGATGCCATACGAATTCTTGACAAAACTTCAATTATGACAAGAACTAAAGAAAAATAAACATAGAGAAGGTTTACATTGAGTAAGATGGAGAGCAAGATTGCTCTTTTGACTCCTTAAGTATTTCCCGGTTTCTGCCTTCATCTATCTAAAAATGTTGCTTTCTTGCTATTTTTGAATTGTCACATTCTTGCCCACTAAGTTATTTGTAAAGTGAGATAAGGCACTAAATAATCAGCAAGGTGAGCTGCGAGAAATTTCAGAGAGAGAGAGAGAAGAGAGCAGAAAGTTGCAGATATTCACTACCAGCGCTAAGAAGATTGTCAAACAAAATGGTCAAAGGAACAGATCACAAGACATGACGTTAGCAAGGACAAACGGTCCTCTCCTGAAAAACATATTGAACTAGAATTGAGTGATCAATCCATGGAAGATGGCACAAACAACGCACAAAGCTATAAAAAAAACAGACAACATCAACGAATTCAAGACTGTGAATCCAAAGGAGAATTTGAAAATTCTAATGCATCACACACTAAACGATCTTCCAGAATTCTATCACCGAAACCAACAATCCAACCCAAAATCCCAGAGTACACACCAAAACAGACGAAGTTGGAAATTTTTTTTCATGTCCAAGAAATAAGAACGGGAAGGAAGAAAACAATCATGAATACATCCAATCCATGGGCATACTGAATGGTCTTCCACAAACCCAGTCACCTGAAGCCCAACGGACCTAGAAATCCCAAACATTCTTCAACAGAGTTTCTCGAAAAAGATCAAGCAAGAAACAACTACTAGGCTTATCAACTCAATCAGTCGATTGAGAATGAAGGACACCGAAAAAGAAGAGAAAGAAAGAACTAAATTCATACACATCAAATATGATCGGTACCTAAGTTTCAATCAATCTCAGGCTCTCAAAATAATTTTTAAAACAAGACCAACAAAAAAAATTACTAATCGGCAAGGCCGCTTGTGTCAGCTGGCCTGGGTCCCGGGTACCCCGCGGCGGCTCGGCCTGCTGCCCAGTTTTACGTGTCAGTGCTCTGATGCTCTCTCTCTCTCTCTTCCCGGCTTCTTGCTTTTGGCAGGACATTTTTAGAGAACCTTAGCGGTTGGCGGGGTTATTATAGAAAATTTTCACGTCGTCCTTGATAACTTGCTGTAATCTTGAAAAGTGCCTTCACATTTTCAATTTCTTAATAGAAACCCTTCTTTTGCCCACCGGCTGCTTAACAGGTATTTGCTTTATTTTAAAAATTTTATAGTTATATTTGACCAAAACTCTTCTATATCACAAAAATAGGGCCATGTATTTAGTGAGTAAAATAAGCACTCGAAGTCTGGAATTTCCAATTTTACAAGATAAAGAAATCACCAACGTCCAATGCAATAGATCAAGATTTATAAGAATAAAAAAATATATAGCCTTTTCAAGTTATAAATTAATTTATACAACTAAACACTCAACATTTAAAACATGTCAAACACATCTATGTGGATCCTTTTAGAAAAAAAGCCAAATGAATGAAAACCATGAGCAGGCCGCTCTTCCACTAATTCTCATAAGTTATTCTTATTGGTTGTTTAATTTTGATATAGAAAGGAGGATGCTGAGATGAAAGATGAATACAATAAAATTTTCATATTAAACGAACTCGAGACTCATTCTCTTTTTCCCTCTCTGCTTTTTCCATATATATATATATATATATATAATAGAGAGAGAGAGAGAGAGAGTGAGAGAGGGAGAGGGAGAGTGAGATTGGAACGTACTTGACCATTTGATTTTTCCAGGATAAAAGTTTGAGAGAAATTAAAAGAGAGAAAAAGGTGGTGTATTAGTCTTTGGCCGTTAAAAAAAAAAGGAAAATAGCCTTATATCTTGGAAAAAAATGAAATAAAGGCTAATTTAGAAAGAGAGAAATTGGTAGGCACGTGACCATTTGATTTTTCCAAGAGAAAAGTGAGAGAGAAAGTCAAAGAGAAAAGAAAAGGTGATATTTTAGTCTTTGGCCGTTGAAAGCACAATCGCTTAAACAGTACACAACCACTTGTAAACAGTCTGCATCATAAGCTACTTGCTAATAAATCATTGCACATGAGAATATTATCGGTTGTTAAACACTGATGACTAAGTATTTTACCTTTAATATACCATAACCATAAAATACAATCTTCCCATGGTTGCAGCTCAATATTCAAGTGTCTGGTACAGCTGTACAATGGCCAAACTTTTTATACAAAAAGAAATAACTCAAATATCAAAACTGAAATTGTCTTTCAGAAAACTACACTTGGCGAACACATTTAAGTAGCTTACCTTTCCACTGAAAACTCTTAATTCTTCAAGTCACAACAGGAATTAATTCCATTTCCTAACAAACAAATGGAACTCTCCAGGACATGCCTTTTTACCCTAGGAAAACACAACAAGAGGGTATGAAATGAGACCAATTTTCCTGCGTTCATAAATATGCCAAGGAAAATCCATAGATGCCACACGAATTCTTGAAGAAACTTCATCAATTAAGACATGGACTAAAGAAAAATAAAAATAGACGTGTTACCCAAGAGGGAGACAGAGAGCAAGATTGCTCTTCTTGACTCCTTATGTAGTTCGCAGGATTCTGCTTTCTAATCTTTGAAAATGCTGCATTCTGCCGCTCTAACATTGTCAAGTACTTTAGCATAAAGTTAATTGTAAGCCTGCAAAAGAGAAAGAAGGATGAAGATGATGAACAAAAGAAATTAATGTGGTTCCGAAGGAAAATTCCTACTCTACAACTCAGTCATCAATTTCATTATGATCTGGTTCCCTTAGCACAGTATTTATACATTGCTATGTTTGGTTCGAATTTGAATCAGTTTCCATGGGTGTACAATCTGTTTGCTTGAATTTCTCCATTGGTTTTGAATAGGAGAAACTGACATTCTCCCAAAATCTTTCACCATTGTGAAGAGGCGTTTTTGTTGCTTGTCTGATTGGCTTCGCTTCCATATTTATTGCTCTTAATTTGCTGGAATTCTGATTTATTGCTGGAGCCTTATCAAGATGTGTTTTATTTTCTTGACTCATGTGGCTAATTTGATTTTCTGCCATATTAATTACACCTGATTTCCTGCAGTTATGATCCATGCCTGATCTCCTGGAGTTATGAACCGTTGAAGACGCACCTGATTTCTTGAGTGAGCTGGTGCGTTATCACCCCCCTCAACCGAAGGGAAGGTTGCATACGTAAGCCAAGATGCTGAATCGTTGCTGAGACAATGGTTTGGTAAAAAGATCTGCAAGCTGACCTTCGGTTGTGACAAATTGAGTTTTCATATTTTCCAGTGCAATTTGTTCATGAACAAAATGATAATGGAGTTCCAAAATGTTTCATACGTGAATGAAAGACTGTTTGAATAGTGGTATGTAGTGCCGAAATGTTGTCACTCAATAGAATTGGAGCTTTGGAGAGATAGGCACTGAGATCTTCTAAAATAAAGGTAACCCATTTAATTTCAGCAGCAGCTCCGGTGAGGGCCTGGTATTCAACTTCACAGGACGGGTGAGCAATAGTCAGTTGTTTCTTAGAGCTCCAGGATATACAATTTGGACCAAGAAATGTGCAGTATCTTGAAGTCGATTGGCGTGTATATGGACAGCCCGCCCAGTCTGCAGCAGAGTACGCTCGGAGAGTCAAAACTTGGGACTTATAGAACTGGATACCATATTGAGACGTGCCTTGAACATATCATATAATGCATTTCAAGATTTGAAAATGCTTTATCGTTGGGGCATGCATGAATTGACATTCAAAATTTACTGCATAGGAGAGATCTGGCCGTGTAAGGGTCAAGTATTGAAGTGAACCTGCAAGACTTCGATATGCAGTAGCATTGGAATAAGGAGGATCAATTTCCTTAGGAGATTTGAAACCAACAGTAATAGGTGCGCTCACTATTTTACATTGCTGCATTTGTGCTCTAGAAATAATGTCTTAAGCATATCTAGACAGATGCATAAACAAGCCATTGGAAGTCCTTACAACTTGAATTCCCAAGAAGTAATTCAGATCATCCAGATCATTCATAGCAAATTGTTGTCTGATGGTGACGAGGAATGACATTATAAATGAATGTGAATTTCCTGTATGAATGATATCATCACCATATAGTAACAGAATAGTGATAGATTTTATCCCATGATGCACTCCAGTGGATCCGGTAGAATTTGGTGGCTTCATATGCTGAAATCTGAATTGTTTCTCTTCCCCTTACTAGATCCACATTGATGTGGTTTGTTAAGCTGTGGGCTAGTTGTCCTCTTTGGCTTAGCAGTCTTGGCCCATCTGTTTGCCTCACACTGGTTGCCCCCTTACCTTGGTATGAGGTGGGTCTCTGAAAACTCAAGGCATGCATGATGCGTTGGTTCCCAAGTCGTATATGGTCACCCTTTCACCACCCTCCTCAAGGATCCAACTTTTCTTTCAAGGAGATCGGAGGAATCCTTGCTGAGTCGCTTTAGCTGAGGGCTGTCAAGTGTCAAGTTCAATGCCTGGTCCCCATCCAACAAAAATAAACAGGCTTGCATGGAGCTGTCGACCCTGCACCCTGTTTTCCCAATGTCTGTAGGCAGTGCAGAAGGGCCCTCCTGTGTTGAGCCCCATTCGAGCCCCCTGCTGACTCAAGATGGCTTGAGCAGACCTGCCCTCAACGAGCCAAACTGCTCCAGCAGTGCCGACATATCCTTTTACATTCACGGCAGTTGCTGGGGTCTCCTTGGTAGGTGTTGTCCTCACAGTCGTGCACAAAATGGAGATAGAGAGTGTGGGCTGCCCGCAGTTTGCCTTTAACAGGGCTGGTTGTGCGATGGAAGAGG
This sequence comes from Nymphaea colorata, assembly GCF_008831285.2. Taxonomy (NCBI): domain Eukaryota; kingdom Viridiplantae; phylum Streptophyta; class Magnoliopsida; order Nymphaeales; family Nymphaeaceae; genus Nymphaea; species Nymphaea colorata. The sequence goes on along the minus strand of NC_045145.1, from coordinate 12,288,078 downwards.
TAACAATCACACCTCTGCCCTTCTCCTTTAGCAGCTCCAGAAGAGCCACTGGTTCGGCTTCTTCTAGCAGGTCGTCAGCTGCTTACACTCATGTAGCCACCCCCATTTGGCTCTGCACGTGAAGCATTGGCTGTGCTTGAAACATACTCACCTTTCCTAGGAGACAAGTGTTGTAATGACTGGTTGAGGGCATTACTGGCTAGCGTGGGCAACATCAACTGCATTATTTGCTTGAAGAGACCAACCTAGGTTCTCTTTTCCTGTTCCAGCTCGAAAGTCAGGGCAGTGTCCTACCAGGCGTGAGTCTAGTTCTTCTGCTTTGTCATGGAACCTTCATGCTTTGAGCGTGTGTCAGAGAGTCCACTGCGTCACTGCCCTCAAGTTCTGCCGAAGGTTAAGTTCTCTCCAATGATGGCCGCATGGCAATTTCAGCCTCCTGGTCCGGCTACTCTCCCTAGGGGCATTGTGCACCTTGACCCCCATTGCGCATTGGCCACCGTCGTCTGGTTCAACAAGGCATCCTTTTCTTCGACCTATTATTCCATGTCGATGGCACTATCTTCAATTTCTCCGATGCAGAATCTACAACCCACAATAAGCAAAACGGAAAAAGGTTACGGAAAACCGGTTTTCACAATCATCGTTCTCCCAAGTGGCACATGTAGAACTCAGAATAAAAACCTTCTGCTCTGATACATCTGATTCCCGAAATTTGATAACAGAGATGATAGCTGAAAAATGACTTTCTAGAGGTGAGTAGATAAACAAGAAGAAACATAAATATACAGCTGATAGCATACTTATCAAGCTTTGCATCTTTTGGCACAAGACCTAGATTTGCACTACACTTTCCTTTCCATAGCACACTTTCAGAACACGATTTTGTCTAATGATAAAAAGAGAAAAAGGAATAGCAACAATAAGCATATATCAAATGCTCTTGAGATATTTAAACAACAAAAGTCACACTCAATCAGAAGAAATGTAAATGAGCTCACCTGCTTTAAGGTCCTGGCACCTTAAGAAAGGGTTCAAAAAGATTTTGAAGCAGGACACAAGAAAAGAGTTCAATAAAATAGCATAAAAGAAGACAGAAGAATTAAGAAACAGTCAACATGGAACAAAAATTGTCGTCAATAAACGAAGTGATGCTAAAATTTGTTCCTAAATCTAATCAGTCAGCAAAATATTCAAACGATTAGCTGAAACAAAAGCAGAATTCATTTGCGAATCAGAGAAAGTTAAAAATTGTATTGTTTATGATAAAAAGGTAAAAGAGAAAAAATAAAAAATTCAGAATATTGAAAATAATTAAAAATAAAAAGGACATGTGATCTATATTGATTCAAAGAGGGTTGATTTGGATCCATGGATTTCAGTACCATGAAATACAGTATAATTCCAGCCAGGGTCATTCTTGAACGGCTCAAAATCGTGTCAAATTGCTGAATAAATGTGATAACAGCAACAGTAGTAGCAATATTTATTAATAAAAAACCACTTAAATCAAACAAAGCCAACTTGTTCTTAGCTCACTAACAAATCACAGTATTATCATGTCAGAGAGGCATTGTGATCACCACTGATTAATTTAACATTACAAACAGCACCAATATATGGCTAGAACGCTGGATGCACATCATGTACTTAATAGACAGCCAAGTTGGAGAAGAGAAAAACCAAGTAAGAACAAGACTGTCGTAAGCTAATGTGGGAAATACACAATAACATAATGGAGAATGCAGACAAGAAGAAAATGAACTTCAAATACATGAATCGCTGAACATGTCCTGCTTGCAAGATAGACCCAGAATGATTTCATTTGAAATCAGAGACTAAAGAGTAAATAAGTAATTAGTTTGGGAAAAAAGAAATTAACATTACACCAGAAGAAAAAACAGTTCTTTATGACCAACTTAAGTATAAAATGCTTATTCATGTGCATATATTTCTAATAGAAGCACTAAATTAGCATGTGCTAGAGGAATGCAAAATGAGAAACTAATTGATGAACATATTAACAATTAAAATCATCAACCTTTGAGCTGCAGTGTCTGTCTCTTCGTTATCTATGCATTTTAGCTCGTTTTCATCAAAGCCTGTGCCCAAAAAGGAAGTCTCAGGTGCTGTATACAAATTGGTGCCAAAGTCATCAAAGTTATCCATATCAACATTCTGCAATTATCAAAGGAAGACAAAAATTAGTCATGGGCTAGCACAATCAATCTTCCTTGTTTCCCAAAAACAGATAACATCATAACAAGATGATAAGGAATATGTTATCTAAAGCATATTTATTTCCAGTAACTTAAAACACCAAGCACTTATTCACATTTGCCTCTGTTCTTGGGACCAGGGTTAGTATGGAATTGCGAGTGAGTAGAGAGACCCCTACAAATTTTCGGAAGTAGGAACTGAGAAATGAACTGGAAGTGACTCAAAAGTAGATCATGAAGCAAACGAGAGCCAAAGTAGTAAGTTAAGAGACAACTAGCCAGCAAAAAATATAACTTATAAACAAAGATCAAACATTCAAGTTTCAAACTCCAAACTTTTTGCATAATTAAGTTTTAAGCTTGGGCAAAGATTTATAAAATAGGTTTGATTACATTAGGAGTCTAGATTTTACTGAAAAAAGAAGCTTGCATCAGTTGCCTGAATGGGAAGCACAGTTCTGGTCACAAAGGAAGCTGGCTTCTTTCTTTAAATAGTGCTCTCAAGACACTTCAAAAGCACCTTACTTTTTGCTTTCCAATGTGCTTCCAAGCCCCATTTGTAATTCTGCTACACCTGCTTGGGACCAGTTTCCAAACTCAGGTGTTGTCACAGTGAGTGCGCTGGCCTTGAGGGACACCAAGAATGCTCAGTTACCAATCTTATCATGTTTAGCATTTATGTTTGTTCTGCATGAATACATAGTATATGTCATATGTAATACGTATAAATCACATAGTTACCTACATGTTATATGCTAATGTATGCAGATATTATAAATATACAAATATCATATACGTCATATATTTTATGTATTATATATATATTATACATTTACGTATACGTTACATAGTAATATACTAGATTTATGATGTCATATATACATTATATACAATTATATATAATATTTATGTAATATACATATATAAAACTATAATAGTTATATATACATATACCTATAACTATATACTATTTACGTCATATACTATAATATTATATACATACAACTATATGTACACATTATATACACAATATATTACATGTATTACATATATGTGATATATACATAAATGTATCATATATATACACATATGTATATATATGTGTGTGTGTGTGTTATATATGTTATGTGACATATATATACATATATGATAAATTATACATTGCATATGTTATTAACATGTTATAAAGTAAGTCACATGGGTGCACGAACTATGGTGGCACACGTGCACCGCTGTGGGTGCGAACTGGCACGTCACTCGACTCGATCAAACCTAATGGGATGCTCCTGATGGCATATGTTATTCTTTTCTCTTGTTTGTTTTCTTTTTTTCCTTCTCCTATCTTTTTCTCTCCTATTTAACAAAACTTTGAATTTTGATGAGATTAAGGTAAGCTTGATAAAAAATTTAAAAATATACACAAATAAAATTACATATATAACAAATAACATGTGTATATATAAAAAAAAAAAAAAAAAAAAAAAAAAAAAAAAAAAAATATATATATATATATATATATATGCTCTAGCCACACCCGCACCAATGTGACATAGATGCATACTATATAACATAGTTACTACTATGGATATATACAAGTGTAATCATATTAGTGTATTACATCATATATATATATATATACACACATATATATATAATCATATATATAAACATATTACATATATATGTATGTATATGCATAATATGTATAACATTTGAAACTATATATGTATGTACATACGTACTATATTATACTATAATATAGTGGTATATACATATATGTGGAATATAATACATATATTTATTATATATGTGATATGTGTATACTTATATAGTATGTGACATGTTAATATACATACGTTAACAAATATACAATACATGTATGTAGTATATATTTTATAGTATACTGTACATATCAACAAATGAATTTGAATGTGGACTGAGATATAAAATTACTGGGAACTTTGCCTCCGCAACCAGCTTATAGTGTTCAGGTACTGCACAATATGCGAGGAAAAGAAAGAAGAGTTAGCAAAGAAGCTACATTGCAATGAGATGCACAGGCATAGCAGGTGAAAATAAGTGAACAACCTATCTTTGTCACAATTCTGTCTAAATGTTCAGCAAACTCATGAAAGAGCTGCTACTTATAGGTTTGCAAGAGCATGGAATCACATACATCAGTATATACATGCAATTTTCAAGATTTTTCAGGAAAGCATTGTCAAATATAAAATATAAGTAGAAAAGAAGTAATAAAACAGCTGAGAAGATAACACTAATTTTCAAGATTTTCTTTTTGGTTTGTTATCTACATATGGTTAAAATGGGAATTATACAATATACATGTAAAAACAACTTGACCCTCTAAAAAACAGTTTTTAGTGGGAGGGGGTTTGGTTGACTGAAAATCATAATTAACTGAAGGAAGGCTTCTCAAAGAAACGTAGGTACCATCCACAAACTAGGCCTCACTCAGTAGCCTATTTACTTGGTTTCACCTACATACTTCTTGTATCACTAGGAATGAAAACTTAGTCAATACACAGAAATAAGGAATAGTTAATATCTAAACATTGCACCATACACAGCAATGACAAACTAACTACCCTAGAGATTTTATACAGAAAAGTTCCACATGTCAACAGCATCGAATTTCAATGTGGCTACTTTAATTTGTCTCAAAGTGAAGGAGCCAGTTCGGAGGTCGAGTTTGCCAAGTTCGGCAAAAGTTGCATGTTTAGGTCAAGAAAATGGTGGGCTAAATAGAAAGAAAATGAATGCCAAAGGCTGCAAAATAAGCATATGGGGTCATAGTTCAGCATTCCAAGGAGGACTACTTGAAAATGCACTACAAGAACTAATGCAAACGGTGGGCTAGTGATTTGGGTAAGTTGATTTCACATGGTCAATGTTCACCAATGCACGAAGAAACATAAAAATGAAGAACATCAGAAGTTAACTTTGTCCTGGCATTACAAACTAATTTTAACAATGCAAATATAAAGTTTGTGTTCTTAATCAACAGAAAAAAACAAGTCAAAAAAGCAATGCATATTCAAATACTATTTGATCACAAATATTTTAAATACCTCGTTCAAAGACAACAAGGTCTTAGAGCATGTGACTGCATGATCTAGCATTACCTCGTTCTTCTTGGCTATGCAAGATTACCCTGTTCCAGTTAGAATTAAACTTGCGAACACAACATTTACGAAAATTTAGAAATCGCTCTCTCTCTCTCTCTCTCAAACACCTGCCATGCATTCACAATCCAAGACCTTAGTACCTGAATAAGCATGACTTGAGATTCTTTACAGGTTGCAGGATTTATGAACAGGGCGGTCACCTTGCGAAACTCAGAAAGTGTAGGTATTTGTAAACTTAGTAGTTTAGTCACATATGAATGAGAGCAATAGAAAGATAAGTAGTCACATAAGTGAACATGACACTAGTAAAGCTTAGAGAAACAATGACCACTCCCACTTTTGGTGGATAGGCAAACGAGCAAGAAGTATAAAATAATGTCACATAAAATTAGTTGACATCAAAGACCCACCCATGGCTTAGGATGTGCAAAGGCCCACATGCAGTTTCTCATTTCAAAATTTTCCATATTAAAAAAAGGAAAAATGTTTTCTTAATGAATATCAATTATAAGAGAGTATAACAATTGCCGTGTTTCTTTTGTACAGGTTGCACATAAAGTTTGATATAGACAAATTTTTATGAACACCCATCTTCTCATTGAAAATCCATTTCAGGCAGCAATTTCAACTTGTAGTGTGGATTTAGTTTTCTTTACAACAGATATAAAGATCTCATGTCAACTTTTATTGGGCAAACTCCCAAAAAGAAGGCCCGTTAAGTGACATCACCTTTCTATCATATTAAAAAAAAGCCTTAAATAAGACATTAAAAATTATATTGTTCATTAACTTATTAACTTATTCTTGTGTAGTAGTGCAATTTGTTATTCTTGTTTTTCAGGAAAATCTTACGTGCAACGACATTTTATATTCTACTAGATTACAAGACAGAGGCCCTACGGCTCAACTTTCTAAGTCTGCCACTGATTTGCATATGAGAGAAAAAGACAAACCTGGTAGCTCTTCGCAATTTATATCTTCGAATGTACTCTCATAGAACCTCATAGGTGTTCTTGTGGGGCTAGTTGCCAAATAAAATTTCCAGTAACCACTCAATGAGTGCACAAATGGCAAGCCCTCAACCCAATAGCCAACACTTTCAAAAGACCTAGAAACAGCATCGTTATTCCATGCGGCTAAGTTGGAAACCAGCACATCAACTTTGCTTCTCTTGCACCAATACTTGAGAGGTCCTACAAACAGCAGTTGAATAACTTGAATTTTTAAAAGTATGTCAAGAATACATAGCAGAAATATATGAAGGATGCCAAATTCAACTATCTGCAATAAAAAAATGAAAAAAAAAGAGATGAACCCTGTACATGTGCCATCACAAATTGAGCTTCATACCTAAACAAGTTTAATTATACGAACTCAAATGCAAATCTCTATCTAAAGTTTTCCAATTAATCCACAAATCCTGAAAAGCAACATAAGATCATTATTTCAAAAATTGCACTGGTACATTGATGCATAGGAGGAGTTTATAAAATGCTCCTAGTCCCTTTCTTCACAACCCCCTTCAACTGGCTACCAATTTTAGGAGAAAATACAATGCATGCAGAACCAATGATCAAATCTTTACAGATCATCCTATTGCCTCCATGTTCTACTGCACCATCAACAATTATGACGACAGGAAGAGTCTTCCCCAAAAAAAGCATATTCAAGTGTCCTATGCACTCAAGAGAGAAAGGGGCTAGCCTTTTCAAGAGGCTTGAAGTGAGAAACAAAACAAAGTGAAGATACCGATGTAGCAGAAGTAGCGGCAAATATAGACGACTATAAAACTCTAGTATACAAATGCATTCTTATATACCTAGGTATAGCCATGACATGTGCAACTAACGTATCTGCATTTTAATAGAATCACAAGCTCAATGAAGAGAACACGACAGTTAACAATCAAACTGCAACTACTTTAACTTAGACTCAAACAAGCTTGGCATTCTGAACCACGAGCACTACCCTGAACCACATCCCCACTATACTAAACTACAGCTAGGAAGTCAACAAGAAGAAAATTCAATTTAAAACGAAACTTTCATGCATCTCGAACTAGATCAAAACATCAAGAAAATTCAATTTAAAATGTGTTCTTCACAAAAAAAAACATAAATTTCATAAGGACAACCAAATGGATCCATGTTCGACTTAGAGAAACTCAATTGGCTGTACAGAAAATGATGAAGGACATGCACAAGGGAGATTCAAGCCCCTTCGCTCCCTCTCTCTCTCTCTCTCATGTATAGCCCCCCGACTTCAACCACTCCCATAACCTCCACGCCCCTCTCCTTTAGCACCCACCTAGCCAAGCTGAATCCCTACCAAGTCCCTAAGCACCCATGCACATTATGCCTCCCTCCTTATTCTCACCCTAGAGGTCGCACCACATCCCCATCCTCAGACTCACCAAGGACTCCAAGGAAGAGTGATGCCTTGAGATCCTAAAGCAAGGACCTAGTGGCTTGGCAGCCCACACCTTCTCATTGACCCAAGTGAGGAAGGGCTCCAACAAAATAAGGCAATCAAAAGCCTTGCTAGATAATTTCCCTAGCAATAACACACAAATATATGCAAAATCACAATTCTCCCCACTAAACAAAAAGTCTAAAACTGTGTAGGTTGGAGTATTGGGTTTGATATGGATACAGAGCCTTAAATAAATAATAATAATAATAATTAGAAAGTTTCACTAAAAAATTTGTAAAAAGTAAAATTGAAAAATCTGTTTCCTAGATGGAATTAAAAAAAACAAGAAATAGAGCTCAGTTTCCAAAATTTTCGTTTGTGAGAGCGAAAAGTTTAACAACAATATATCAAAATACTCAAAGTTGAAAAAAATTTGAAATTTTGTCAGCTGATTTTCACACAAGAAACTTCAAACCAACAATCAAACCCAAATTCAACTTTATCCCAGATCAGAACGTCATAAGTCATCTGACTCTGAAACAGAGAATGATTTTTGTAGTTTTTACAGGTTTGCCAAATCATGGTTAGACCTGTCGTTGTAAAGAGTTGATACCAAAACTAAATGTTGTATTGACTCAACGGAAACAGAGGACCTTCAAAAATAGTGAATTCTTATGATATAAGGAATGTCAATGACCAAAGACAAATAACAAAAAAACAAATCGATGGCTAATATATGCTTGCAAAATAATTCAGCTAACTAACTAGGTTCAACCCATTCAGAAAAGCTTGACCCATGAAGAGAAACAAACACACAAAGTAAATACCAAGGCATAACAGCTCCAATATTCATATGCATTCTAAAATATAAATCGGTGTAACCATGCCATGCACAACTAACATACATATTGAAAATCACAAGCTCAATTAAGATCCAAACAAGCATGAAATCAGAAAACTACCCACGTCCCCCCTGGATTAGACTACAAATAAAATATGCACCTAAAGAAGGCCAGTCAAGCACCACAAGTAGAAAGTCTGAACACGTGACTTTCAACAATAGTATCACATGATGAGGACTCTAGTTAACTGACGCACTACATGAAACTAACTCTAAACTGAGCACGGCCATAGGCTGGAATCACGTGGAACATAAAAAAAGATACATACTGAAGCTAGGTCTCAAAGGCTAAAGACTTTAAACCTGTTTGACACTCACCAATAAGACCTGACCTTACCACGATTCCAAATGGAACCAAGTCCCAACCTGGAAAGAGAAAGTTCAATGGAGGACCCAGCAGCGTGGTGGACAGTGTGCTCGATGATGCTTGAAGATGGAACATCTTCTCTTACTCTCACTTTTAACACTTGAAAATTCTTTACGCCAGCTAAGAAGAGCAAACAAGAAGGATGGATAAATGGAAGGAAATCTACCGCATGCTGTAGATGGGGGATTGTTAAGATGAATGGTCAGATTGTTAAGATGAATGGTTAGATGGCTATGTGCCGGAAACACCATAGGGCCTCCTCAAGCATATCCAACATTTTAAAACAACTAAACGTAGCAAGACTACAAGAAATAGTTAGCTAGTATAAGGTTATGTAAATGAAAAAAATCAAATCATATAAAATCTAGAATTACATTTCAAAAAAACTACTACCTAAACAGCAATGAGAAATAGGACCCATGAGTGAGGAGAGGGGATTAAGTGTGATGCCCTTCGAATTTATGTCCATAAGGGAAACCAAATAAAATCACGTGCTTACCGATGTTCTCTCTTAGTTTCCTTATTGCTCATCCACATCAGCCCAACTTATCCAACATATGTCTAGCTAGAAACCAACTCAACTAAACTAAGAATCAAAATCAACTAAATATGTACTAAATAGGGTACATTTACTTATACAGCCCACCATATATAAGTATATATATGGTCATAACTCTGATACAGTTATGACCAAATAACATGGTTATAGGGCTATGAACCTATTCTGATCATAATACTATATTCCAGTATGACCTCTAATAACATAACACCAGTTGCCTTATATTAAATGGGATACTACTAAAAAACAATGGTGCTATGTCTGGTAGAAAGCTTTGTCAATCCATGAAGTTTGGGGACTTGAACAGAAATCACAATCATTTGCTGATTTATATGCAAAAAAAGGAAACTCAACTTCAGAAAGTACAAATTTAATGAGACGCACAAGGATGATTGAGAGGCTTCTTAGTTATTGGAGTGCCAAGCATTACATGCACAAGCAAGAAGAAATGACCAGGCTGCACACATTACCTATGTCACCAGCTTGCTGTTACTTTGACTGAATGATGATGTTACACCTTCCAACACATACATCCCACTGTTATTATTTGCCAAGATCGAAATTGAAACACCCAATCGCTTCCATTTGCATCCTGAATCCTAAGAGGCAGTCCTTCAGGATGACAAAATGCTGGGAAGTACGTCTGTTCAAGATTAAGAATTGCATAAGAATCAAGCATATGAGTGTACCAAAAACCAAATTTAATTGAAGGAAGTCCAAGGAAGAAAGCAGCTCCAAACAAGTTAGACGCTCTAGTAAATGGCAAAACAAGAGGACGAAAAAGTCTAACATGGTCTTAGTTTCAGAAAAGACGACAATAAAAATTTCAGTAACATACCTCTACATACTTTTTTGGCAGCACCAGGCGCCCTATCCGACCTGCATCACTAGCACTCAATGTTTTCTCAGATAAAGGGGTGATAATAGAATTTGAGGTTACGGAAGGTCAAGGATCACATCAAAGATGGACTATCAGTAAAGAAAATAAGTCTTCCTTGCTTTTCACAACTATCCTTCTCCCAAGTGGCACATGTAGAACTCGGGATACAAACCTGGTGAAGGAGGTGGCCTCGCAACCGGTTTGTTGACTGTGACATCTGGATTTGAAGCTGGGGTTTCAGCTGGTGCTGGTATCATGCAGACGATGGTGCCAATTCCTTTGAGTTGGACACATCGCCCATCGGTGCGACTGGCACCTCTTTTGGATGAGAGTTCTCCGCCTAATTCCTCCAATTCAACCCTCAAAGAAAAACATGGTTTGTTGACTGTGACATCAGGATTGGAAGCTGGGATTTCAGCTGGTGCTGGTATCATGCAGACGATGGTGCTAATTCCTTTGAGTTGGACACATCGCCCATCGGTGCGACCTGCACCTCTTTTGGATGAGAGTTCTCCGCCTAATTCCTCCAATTCAACCCTCAAAGAAAAACATGTTATCCGCCTGATTCCCCAAAATCAAGCCCTGAAGAAAACAACCCTTTAAGAAAACCACGAAACACATAAATGAGATGTTGGAGTCGACAACAAACCCCAGAATAGGTAAACAATAACAAATAAGATTTGGGCAAGGTTTGCTTCATCCGAATACCTTGAGATGCTTGCTTCTTGGCGCCAGCGATGGCATAGAAAGCTTCACCGACAAAGACCTGCGCTTGGTGGAAACCATGGCTCCCTTCTTTGATCATGTTTCCCTCTCTCCCCTTTCTCTTATTCCTTCTCCCCCACTTTCCTCCTCCCTGAGCGGACGTCAGTCGCTCTTCCTCTTTATTGTCTTCCCGAAATGGCAAAAGGAGAGAAACAAAAAAATAACGGAAGGGTCGAATACAATGAGAGCTCCAATCCAATACTACAGTATGGATGAGGCGAGCGAGGTTGAATCCGACTTGGAAATGTGAGAAAAAAATAGAACAAAAAAAAAAACCAAAAATCGTCATATGATGTGTGCACTTGGATATGGTCAAGCCATTTCTTCGCTTTCCATTTCCATCTGTTGTGGTCTAGTGGACTCAAAATGTTCCCTTAGTCGGACCAGTGTGGTAAAACCATAGAAAGGTTCTCTGTTTGCGTTTGATATAGATCAAACTTATGAGTTGTTTATCACATAACAAGGTTGGGATCTGGAAAATGACCCTTCCAATCAACGGGGGCCATGTTATTATAGAGATGTCTCTAGATGGTGGTTAGTTTTTGGATCTCTCTCAATTGTATCTGGTTTAAGAAAGGATTTGGCTTAAATCTACTGTTTTGACAAATAGCAAATTTGAAAACGATCGTTTATGGGTTGTTTGACAAGGCCGGAATTGCATAATTATGTAAATAAAATTTTCTTTTTTCGAGGAAATGGGAATTGAATCCTCAAACAAAGATTTTATGTTCTAAGATTATAGTTTCATTCTTGAATCAAAATTTAGGAATCGTGATTCTATTCTGAGGGGTGGAACTATGATTCCTTAAATTTATAATTTATTCGTTTTTCTTTAAGCACTTGTCATCATGGTTTTATTTCATCAATTTTAAACTTTTAATTGTGATTTTGTGAAAAACATCATTTTCAAAATTAGACTCAAAACTCTAGACTATCAAATTAAAAATGAAACTAGAACTAGAGTTTTCATTCTAATTCCAGTTTGAAGTGCCGTCAAACACCCCCTTATGATCACCACTATCTTTTAAATGCATTGATCTCAAGTTAAAAGGAATGAGATTTGATCTGAGATCTATGAACTTTAAGACGCGAGGCCTACAAACAACATAATCTTTACATAGTGCACATACACAAATATATTTATAAAGTTTGTACATTATACATATATATAATATATATACATATATGCTATATATCTATATTTGAATATTTATACGTATGTATAATATATATACATATATGCTAATGTATATACGTACAAATGTATATATTATGTACATATATATATGTACATATAGTGTTGTGTAATATGTGTATACACATGTATAATATAATATATATAATACGTACAATGCATACATAACATATACATGGTATTATACATTGTACATATTTATATATAGATATTAATACATGCATGTAATATATATCTACATATCATTGATCTCAAGCTAGAAGGGATGAGATTTGATTTGAGATCTATGAACTTTAAGACGCAAGGCCTACAAACAACATAATCTTTGCATAGTGCACATACACATTGATATTTTTAAAGTTTGTACATTATACATATATATAATATAGATACATATATGATATATATCTGTATATAAATATTTATACATATGTATAATATATATACATATATGCTAATGTATACACGTACAAATGTATATATTATGTATATATATATATATATATATATATATATCTGTGTGTGTGTGTGTGTGTGTGTACATATAGCGTTGCGTAACATGCGTATACACAAGTGTAATATAATATAGATAATATGTATAATGCATACATAACATATATATGGTAGTAGACATTGTACACATTTATATACAGATATTAATATATGTTCACACATAATGTACATATGTATGTACACATATAATATAAATATGTACATATATATGTTAGATGTATATGTATATATTACGTAATTACATATACACGTATATATATATATGCATATATGTTATATGTACATACATTATAAGTACATATTTTTATATTATATGAACATGCATACATATATATATGTATGTGCATACATAAATATATGTATAAAATAATATTAATATGCACATATATATAGTATGAACATGTACGTTCATATGTTTGCATATATGTGTTATATACATACATACACATATGTATTAACGTATATATACAAATGTACATATATATGTATAGGTACCTATTTGTTGAAATTATACCAATTATACACGTATATATAATGTATATGTGTATACGTACATATATATGTGTGTGTGTACATATGTATATATAACGTACACATAATATATACATATAATGTATTACTATACATATAACGTATTACTATATATAACATATATATATATATATATATATATTATATATGTGCTTGTACATATAATATATTTTACTGTAACATACTATATGTACATTCGTACAATGTATTACATATATAATATACACATAACACACATACATTATATATACATATTGTACTACATATTCATATGTGTATACATATAGTATGTACTCACATGTATGTACATATAATATATACAAATGTATATATGTGTACATATATTCTTATTGTATAATATTATACGCATATATATGTGTATATTTACATATGTAAATGTGTACATCTAAAAATACTTATATTATATATAACATCTATTAGCATTACATATGTACAAATTACACATATGCATGCTTATATGTCTTAGATAAATATTACATGTATAATATAATATGTATCCATATGTACATGTATATAAGTATCACATATGTATGTAGTATACACAATGTTACCAAAAACGTATCGTAAGGCGTTTCAGTCTGAGGTGGAATCTAATCCCTAATAGTGATGATGCCGATTGATCTTCTCAGGTCTTCCACTACAACATCCAATGATCAGCGAACATGTGACTCAAGAATGGTGGAAACGATTGGGAAAATATCAAAAGATCGAGCGAGAGAGGGAGTTACGCAAAGATGATCGAGGTCGAGAGATTGCAAGAGAAACAGAAAATACATTATAAACAGAGAGAGATAGTTGTCCAAACCCTCGAGGTCTGTTCTGCGGGTTATGTGAAACCCTCATTCGAGTGATGGTTTTCCATCGCTCTCAACGAGGTGATGATGCCGATCGATCTCCTGGGTCTTTCGCTAGAACGTCCAATGATCAGCGACCACAAGGCTCAAGAATGGTGGAAGCGATTGGGAAATATCAAAAGATCGAGCAAGAGAGGGAGTTGCACAAAGATGATCGAGGTCGAGAGATTGCAAAAGAAACAGAAAATACATTATAAAGAGAGAGAGATAGTTGTCCAAACCCTCGATCGTTTGTTCCGCGGTTATGTGAAACCCTCATTCGAGTGATGGAAAGTCAACGAGGTGATGATGCCGATCGATCTCCCAGGCCTTCCGCTACAGCATCCAATGATCAACGAACATGAGACTCAAGAATGGTGGCAGCGATTGGGAAATATTAGCGAGAGAGGGAGTTGGGCAAAGATGATCGAGGTCGAGAGATTGCAAGAGAAACAGAATATACATTATAAAAAGTTGTTGTC
>NC_045145.1:12218023-12273157 GCF_008831285.2 Nymphaea colorata | reverse complement strand
ATGCCACTAAACATGGTCATGGTGACAACATGTGAGTACTTTCTTCTTTCACTAAGTTGTCGGATGAAATGACTTTCTTTGTTTCTTCAAATATTTTCACAAAACTTTTTAAAACTCAGTTTAAGAAAAATCTGAAAATTCTAAGAACTTATTTTGGAGGACAATTCATCTTAGGTTAATTTGAAAATTACCTTAAAATTGAAGAAATTGTTCACAAGAAACACGTGGTTGTACTCAACAAAATGGGCCTGTAGAAGTAAAACACAAGCACATAATGCAAACTGTTTGAGTATTTTTATTTGATGTTTAGAAAATCCTTGTGTTTTACTTGGGTATACCTAAATCAAACAGATATAGTTGTTGTTATCCCTAGAATAACAAATTATCTGTTTCTTAATGATAGTTTTCTTGGTAAGGGAAAAATTTATGATGATGTTCCTAAAGAAGACGATGAATATGTCTTTCTTTACAAAGAAGATGCTTTAGTTGAGAATTATGATGATAGATGTTGTACAATCTGATATGCCTAGTCTTTATACTCTTGAACTAAACAACCATCTCTAACAAAATCCACTGAGCTTAATTCCCCTTAGGTCATTATCTATTACACAGGAAGTCAAGAAGCTGGTAAAGATGTCAACAGCCCACCTGAAAAGACCATTGAGTTAAAAAAAGGTCTAGTACACCTATGGGCAGCTTGCTAACTACATCATATGAATCATTTTCTTCTCAGCATGGGACATGCCTCACTGCTTTCTCATTTTATCCTATGAGTCTTAGAATGAACTTGCCTGGGTAATAATCAATAATATGATGAGTCATAGACTATTCAGAAGCCTTCTCTCCATCAGCTAAGATGACATTAATTAGGGTTCTTGTAAATTTCTATTAAAGGTTGCGGCTTATACCAAATTGACGTCATAATTGTTTTTTTAGTAAGAATTAAATGTAGAAGTTTATATGAATCTCCCTCTTCGGGCAAAACTTTCTATGGTAAGATTCTTCACCTGGGTAGTGTTTGATACGCAGGAATTCCACTGTAGCAATGGAATAATATTTCAAATTTTAAAAAAAATTCATGCGTATCAAACGCGGAATTATATTTTCGACCGTTGAGGTCGATTCCGGAATAATGTTTCTGGAAACATTATTCCACCCAGAGGGGTGGAATAATGTTCCAGAATTTTTTTTCGGACCGTTAGGGCACGGTCGCGTTTCGCTGCCTCTTCCCTCACTCGCCTCTCGCTCTCGCAGCCGCAGCCCTCTTCGTCCTTATCACTGCCTCTTCCCTCACGCGCCTCTCGCAGCAGCAGGCCTCTTCGTCCTCACGAAACTTTCATGTCCTCACGCGCCGTGAAGCCACAGCCTTCTTCCTGCTGCCACGAACCGTCCCCACTCGAAGGATTCCCTCATCGGCTCCTTAATAAGGTGAGGGTTTTGACATTTTTACTCTCACTCGTTTCCTTGATGTTTGCCTGCCTTACGCAGAGAGAGCGACAGAAGGGGGGAAACTTTTCGGAATGAAGAAGAAGAGGAGGAGGGGCCAAACTCTGGTTTTCTCGGTGTACAGGACTCTAGACAGCCTCTGTTCATCGTCGATCTGATGGGTGAGGGGGAGTCATCTGCCTTGCCCTTCACTGGTTTGGTAGGGGAAAGAGAGGGAGAATCAGGGTCTGCAGAAGGAATCGTCCTTATGCCCGGTTGTACGATGCCCTCTCTGCAGCCATTGTACAGAAATCTGGCTTCTCGGCTGGATTCATCTCCGGCTACGCCCTTTCCGCCTCGCTCCTTGGCAAGCCCGACTTCGGCCTCCTCACGTAAGTCTTTCACTCCCCTTCTTCTTCCTGGTTTTGCTGTGTGTCGGCTTTATCCGAGATGGTCCTTCTACTTTTTTATTTTTGTTTCGCGAGTATACATGGTGTTGTTGTCCTCTTTCAGGCAACCAGAGATGGCGGAGAAAGCATGGTTCATCTGCGCCTCTGCCCCAAACATCCCAATTATCGCTGATGCTGGTAGGCACACACACTCTCTGTCTCCCCCCTCTCTATCTATCTTTCTCTGGTTCTGCCAGAAGCAATGGCAATTATTTAATATGTCGTGGATTTGATTCTATGTTTTGGATGTTTTATGTTCCCTTTTTGTTCTTCGAGGGATACCCTTTTCTGTTGTCTATATCTGACTTTGCTTGCATAAAATAAGTTGTAGTTTGAATCCTTGAGGTGATCCACATGCATATCTGATTAAAAAATGCATCCTTACCTGTCTGAGATCAGTTGCTAAGTTTCAAAAGTCTCTTTTTTTCATATGAAAATTCCCTTTTAAGCATAAATTGCCGTTCCTAAGCTCTGGGAGTAATGATGCATGTTCGGTTTCTTGATCGATATATGGAATCACCAGTTACAAATTTGATAATCTTTTCGGAAAACAGCCTTTAATTCGTCTTGTGCCCTTGATCGGGTGAAGCCCAGCAGATATAAGGATTGACATGTTTTCCATCATCTTATTTTGCCATGTAATGGGTTTTCTAGGAGCATCAGTCTCACTGTTCCGAAATGGCTCAAAACTTTGGAAATTTTATGATCAGGAAATTAGGTTGTTATGTCAAATCAACTTATTTCATAATGCATTCAATGATAAATGTATAGTGCTTCTTATAGATCGAATTTATCAAATAAAGCTGGCAGTCTGGCACTCATGATTGTCTGCTGGATAGTTTGTGGGCATGCCCATTTTATAATCATTTTCCAGAAACTTTGGAAGAGATGTAATTGTTTTGCTTCCTTTGTTATCAATGAAGATACTGGTGGAGGTAATGCTCTCAACGTGCAAAGGACCGTGCAGGACTTGATTGCAGCAGGTGCTGCTGGATGCTTTCTTGAGGTGCTCTTTTATGAACTTCTACATTGTGGTTTTGTTTGATTTGAATTTGTTATGGTTGCATCTATATCTGACAACTTTTACAATGCAAAGGTATCTTAGTTTTGACTAACTAATTGACGATTGGCTCTATTTCAGGATCAAGCATGGCCAAAGAAGTGAGGTAATAGCTTTTCTTCCCTTGTCAGTTTATCTTTTCTCATTCCTATCACCACATTGCTTACCAGGCGACCAGAAAAAGAGAAGATTTGCTTATTCTGAAAGAAAACTCACGCTGTTCAAGTTTATAACAATAGTCTCATGATGTTTCTTTTTTGCCCTTTCTCATTGTATGTGCGACTGGGAAGGTCACCTGCGTGGCAAACAGATATTTGTGCTGAGAACTCCTGAATCTTCGTTACCTGTGCATGCATTCAGGAATCCTTTTTCTGTTTTGCTTATTGTGGGTTATGGATTCTGCATCGGAGAAATTGAACACAGTGCCATCGACATGGAATAATAGTTCGATGAAAAGGATGCCAAATTTGGAAAGGATGCTTAATTCGGAATCATCGACTGTATGGGGAAGACTTATATCATAGTATCTGCCGGTATTTTCCCCAATCCACTTCATTATTGCTGATCGAGTACCTTGTTTTGCTGCTTCTCTTGACTTCGGCTTTAGGTCATGTATTGGGAGGTTTTTAGTGCCACAATTTGGTCAGGTTTCAGTCGTAGGCATCAGGTGGATTGGTTGCATGTAGTTCTGATTTCATCAACTAGCATGGACTGGAGGTCTCTTCAGGGATTTCTGTGTTTATAAAGTATGGTCCTTCATTTCAATTAAGTTGTCATGCTCATCAAGAACGTTAGTATTGTATGTTGTTGCTGTGGATAGGAAATTTTGGAAGTCTATGTTTGTTTCAGGTGAAACAGTTTCCTCAGTTGTTAGCTTAATCATTTTTTTTTCTCTGACCTAGATTCAAGAGTTTTGAGATTTGCCTCATCGCTTGGTCATGTTTCCCAGGGTAGAAGCTAAACTCTAGGGTTATCATTTGTAGTCAACGAATGAAAAACAGTTCTCTAAGTGGTGTAGCTTGGTTCAGGTGTTTTATAGATATCTCAAACAGGAAGCAAGTCAACATATCATGCAAAGGGCAGCATAAGGTCATGGTAAGTAGCAAAATGAGAGTTGAGAGATTGGCTCGGGGCTTGTGTAGTCATTCCTCTGGGTCAGTAATCAAGAGTACCGGGTAGGCATATAGGTGATTTATGCCTATACCGCGAAGAGAACGACTTATGAACCTTTGGCTCATCGAAAGCCTGCAAGATGAAGTGGGTTTGATACGTGACAAAGCTACACATGACCACCAAAGCGGTGGAGCTTCGTAGTAGCCTTTGGGGTGGTGAGGTATTCCCACAAAGGTGAAGGTCAGCCTAAAAAAAAATCTAGAAAAAAAAAATTAAAGGCAAAAGCTGAATGGAAGAGAAGGAAATAAAAAAAGAGGAAAAAAAAGTAAAAGGTGTTTCCCAAGAGATGAAAGGCATGAAGGCTGAACTCGTAGGAATTGAATGTGAAAATCTTTGGTAGATGTGCGGTACTAGGGTCAACACGAGCACTCATGCTTATTAGTTAAATTGATCATTTTCTAACTATTTCAAACTAAAACTTGACATCTCTAGTCATAGGAGGAACTAACCAGTCTCCTTCGGTCTTGAACTATGTTTGTCATTTCATTCCCATTCCCCTTTGGCCTTGAAAGATGTTGGCCCTTCCATTACCAAACCATTAGTCCATTCATGTAATTGATGAAACTCCTCGAACATAGTCAACTCATGTTGAGTGTGATGAATTTCATTTCTTTGTCACAAGAGATGCATATCATTTTGGATAAGTGATTAAGCCTGGCCCATTATTCCATCTTAAATCGAGTGTCTTCCACATAACCCAGACTTAGGGTTGAGTCTGTCATGGATCACTTCTTATCTCTTTTCAAAAGGACCAATCAATTTTGTAGTCCATTTTGAACTTTGACATTTTTGAAAGATTCTATTCATCGAAGTTGCATGGGTTTTGGGTTTTATGTCCTCAGATCCTTCATGGTTTTAGAAAAGCATAATGCTCAGTTTCTCTTGTATCACGTTAGTGTCAGATTAGTTGAATAGATCCTTTAGTTAGCTATTGCACATGTCCAGCGGTTAAGGTCATTGGTTTGATTTGTATTCAGTAGGATCCTTTTTTGATTTAGTTTGATTATTTAGTTTTGTTGAGTTGGGCAATTGTTTTCTGCTTTAATGGCTTCCTGCATAGTGTCATGTTTAGTTTTACTTTCATTGTGACGCCCACCTGCTATTGCAGAGGCGATGAGATGAATAGGTCCCTGCTATTCTATGGCGAACGGCAACCAGACGACCTCGATGGTGACTGGGAGCAATGAAGAGCAAGCAGTCCATGGCGATGGCGAGCAGGGGCGATCGTTGCTAAGAAAGCACGTCAATGGAAAGTGAAGAACCGTTACTGAGCAGAGGCCTTAGCTGCAGCGAACTGAGTGAATGACGATGGCAATATGGCATTGGAGGATGGAAGAGGAAGAGAGTGAAGAGAGAGAAAAAAAAGAAAAATGACAAATCAATGAGGAAAAGTAAAGCAATAAATATCGGTTTCTCGTGCTAACGAGCCGAGTTGGATAAACGAGCCTAAACAAACTCGAACTTGGCTCGATAACATAAGATGAACGATCAACTAAAGCCTGGCTCATTGAGTAGAAAAGCTAGCTCGAACTCAAGTTCGAGCCGAGCTTCAACGGACCGAGTTCAAGTTGCTTGGCTCATTGTTCACCCTTATTTAGAAGGATATAGAACCTTGAATTATTGTTACATGAATCTGCCTCCATTTTTGGTAGATTCATGGGATGCTTATAAAGCGTCCCTACTGCCAAATAACCCCTAAAAGTTCCTTTAATTCATGTATCTCAACTTTTAACTCAATCATGTAAATGACTAATTTCTCTATGACTTCACATTTTCTTGAGTTTTTTTTGTAGTTTAGAGGCATAACTTAGGTTGACCAACATATGCATGTTGATACATCCCCCTTTCTAGAAGCAACTGATCATGTATCAAAATCATTCCAAGAAATGTGCTTAAGAAAGAACACGCAACTAGAAAATTCTACCAGGCATAAATTCCAGCTTAATTCCCCATTTAATTATTTTCAAGAAATTGTACCTTGCTTTTTGGTCAACAAGATGTATAATCTCAAATTAATACAAAACAAAGTGATGCATAGACTCGAAGAAATTAGATGCACCACAAATGATGAATATCAAACATTTGAGCGCGATTAGAAAGTGGAAGTATCAAGATTAATCTTGCTTGCTTTTTGCAATTGTATATAGGCAATGGTCGAACCGCAGTTGAAATACGATTTTACATATTTTTTTATATTGGTTATTTAAAATTTTTAAAATTTACATATAAAATTTTGTTTTTTTTATATTTTCTAAACAAGAACACGTGATAGAGAGTATTTTGATCAACACGTCAGATGGCCATTGCATGCATTGTTGTAAGGCATATCGTTCGTATCAAGTAAAACAGTTCGAGATACAGGATCACAATAAGCAAAACAAAGGGACGAACGGATTAGTTCGGTGGTCCTCTGTAGCACTCTTTGCAGAGAGCGTGTTCCACTCCACATATGGTTCCACGGCCAGAGTGCCGTGTTTGACTACAATTCCCTTTTCTTTGTTCGTCCGTACCGACAAAACCTTTCGCGCAACTCAGAGGTTGTTCCGTGAGCAACAAAAAAAACAGTGGTGAACCGCCCTACCAATTCAAACAACCCTCTTTCGTATTCAACACGGATCGGTGTACCGAATCGTCACAAACAGTACAAAACGGAGTCTATCAATACAGAACTCCTTCGTCGATGTAATGATTCCACGTAGGTCAGAACGTCCTTTATTATCTAGACAAGTCCAGGAAACCATCCCTGCTCTAAATTGAACAGACCCATTGAACGAGGTAGATCTCTCTATTGGCCTCTATAATATGCAATCTCTCTCTCCCTCTCTGTATTTTTCTATATATATATATATACATATATATATATATATACATATATATATATATATACATATATACGTATATATATATAGACATATAATCAAAAGAAGTGAACACAGAATCTCAATTTGTGTGTAATTACTCAACTAAAGATGAAAAGTGAAAACAGACTCATCTTGTATAATCAAAACACAAAAAATGTACACTTTGTTCATGTTCTTTACGGAAGACAAAAAGATAATAAGAAAAAGCAGTGGAAAAGGACACTAGTGTCATAACGTGAGGAGGTTAGCAGGCAGCAGGGCCGGAGCCACGCCGTACCAAGAATCCAATCTGAGACTCGACCCGCTCGAGCTCACCGCTGAGCCATCACGGGCCAACGACTGGGCGACGTTGTCAGAGATGCAGCCATCGACGTCCACCCTGACCAAGCCGGTGCCGACGATCTCCGAGCCGAGACACAGGCCGTCGTTTCCAGCGAGCTTGAGCTTGGGGCCCAACCACTCCACCACCTCCTTCCAGAACAGCACCTGCCCGCTGAGCCGGTTGTAGCAGAGGTCGAGGTCGTGAATCAAGGGACGCCCACCGAGTCCAGATGGTATGGCCCCAGTGAGCCCGTTGTGGTTTAGGGACAGGTAGGTCAGCTTGCGCGGGCGAGCTACGGAAGCCGGGATAGTGCCGACGAGCCAAGTCGAGGCAGACCAACTCCGCCATATGGGTCCAATCCCTTTAACTCCCGCGGTGATGCTGGAGTCTCAATAGATATGTTGTTGATGCTCAAATCGAGCTTAGTCGCCTTTGAGAGTTGGCTGAGCTCCGATGGAGTCAAAAGAAATTGAATGGAGGGCACTTGTTTAAACAAACTCAAATCTGGTGGATATATATATATATATATATATATATATATATATGTAAAGCAATAAATATTTAAGATTTCACACCAGCCACAATGTGGTACGCTACTGGTCCTGGTTGAGGTCAAGGACGATGAGCTAGGTGTTCTTTTGAAATTTTCAAACTTAAAACCTAAGTCACCCGGACTCTTTATTTTACTGCCGCACCTGAGTCACATCGAGTCGTGTGCGCACCAGACATGGGCGCAGCTCCAACTCATACCCGAGCCCAATTAGAATGCCATATTACTAATGACTTATATAATATATTTTGTGATATTTTAGTATGCAATACAATTATTCAAGTATGTTATGTACATTGATAACTTAATTATAATAACAATATATGCTTATTCTGTTATATAGATAGTAAATTAATAAAAATAATAATAATAAAATACCCTTACCACACCGCTGCACTTAAATTTTTTATAATGTGCCGCTCTGGCACCCACACCCACATCGGCAACCGCACCCACACCCCGCACTTAGGTGATAGAGCTTAAAACCAAAGAAAGAAATTAGGTTAAATGGGGAGTTGGTAAGCGAACTTAAAAGAGTCATACTCGAGGTGTGGCGTGGTCTATCGAATTGAGTTCAAGCTGACCTTGTATTACTAAACACGAGCTCGAGCCAAGCTGAACAAGCTTAATTTTGACTCGGCTCCTATATAGCCCTACAAGTGGGTCAAGTGTGTGCTGAAGTGGTGTGAGGTTCCTGTAGGTATACTATCAACACCCTCAAATAACATTCCTTGTGCTTCATCTGTATCTAACACCCTGCGAAAATAAGCAGTGCACACTTCAAGAATCTGTCTACTCTGTACATATTCAGTGCCATCATACTCTATACTTCTAATCTTTCGTTTAGCTTGCCTAGACTTAGCCATATCATGGAAAAAGGAGGTGTTCTTATCCCCCTCCGCAAGCCAATGAGTACACGATCTTGGTTTCCACATTACCTCTTCCATGAGAAGGGCCCGAGATAGTTGCTTCCTCACTCTGTGTTCCTCATCAATTGCACCTTCCACCCCTTGTTCCATATGCTCCCTGCATTCCTCTAGCCGGCTTTGAAGGGTGGTCATGTTGTCACTAAAATTACCAAAAGAATGTCTGTTCCAATGTAGAAGAGCCTTACGCAGGCGATTAAGCTTAAGAAGGAGGTGCATCATTGGGCACCCCGAGCCTCACCTCTCCAAGCTTCAAGCTTCATTACCTTACCTTCCCTGTCCATCAATCAAGGCTTAAAGAATCTAAACGGCTTCTGACCCCGTGTATCATCATTATGTCCTTGGACTGATATAGAAGCACACTTTGATCGGATGTGGCTGACGTCTGGACCTTAAGCCTGCCTTCTCAGTCATTGTTAACCATGCACCAATCCAGCTTACACTGCACTAAGTCTTGCCTTTGTCTATGGTTCGACCATGTAAACCTCTTGTTACTATATTCAACCTCCTTTAACCTGCAAGCATAAACAAAGCGATTGAAAGATAGGCAGGAAGCAGGTAACGGAGCAGAACCCGAGTTATTTCGGCTGTTAAGCATGGCATTGAAATCACCAATTAACATAACCAGTCCTTCGACTCTAGAAACAAGGGCCTCTAGTTTGTAAAGGCTTTGCAGCCTTTCCCCAAACCTAGGAGGCAAGTACACACCAAAAACTACAAAGACTTTGTCATTTGCCAGTCTACGAAAAGAAACACCAACCCAATTATGATCAACAACCAGAGAACTAGCTTCCATTTCCTCCTCTTTCCAAACATATAATATTCTCACCTCACCATCAGTACCTTCAACGTTAGACACAAATCTATAGTTGTGGTATCTTTCCATAATTATCTTCATTCTATGATTGGTAATCATCGAATCAAGAACAAACCCAACAAAAGGATTAAACTTATTGAAAATCAGACTTAATTCTTGCTGTGCAGGCCTCTTCGCAAGGCCTCAAATGTTCTAGCTAAATACTTTCATGATTTAAAATGTTGATAGCCTTTACCCTTGCTCCCTCAATTCCGAGAGCCCTGCCACTAGCATTCTCTTCATGATCTTCCACATTTGGAAGGTTTATAAGTGCCTGATTCATATTGTCAGCCACCTTTTTCCGCTTCTTGGACCCATTATATCGGTGAACAATTGCATCTTCCAAACTAATCACAATGGCTGGTGGGCGACCTTTCTTGCCTTCCTGGCAAACCTGGTTGATTTTCTTGTCCCCCTCTGACTAGCATCAACTACTTCAATGTGGCTGCTCACAAGGTCAGAACCTTGATCAGTGCCCTCCTTCATATTCAAACTATCATCCTTCTCCTTGCCGAAGTAAGAATCCTTAGCCCCAGCTGTGAACATGAATTTGATTGGACGTACATGATCATCCAGGTTGTTAGTGGCGGTCTGTTGTAGACAAAGGAAAGGGTTGGGAATCCCTTCATCAGCGTTTTCAGTCTTTCCTTCCTCTGGCATGCTCTGCGAAGAGTCCCTCCCCCCTGCTGTCCCTCCTTTATTAAAGTTTTTCCTCACCTGGCTACCCTCTCTCTCTACCTTTTTCTGCTTTAAGCCCCCATCTCCAATATCAGAAGCCAGCCTAGTTCTCAGACCTGGGTCAGTCTGATTACCATTCCCTGCATCATTCTTAAGCTGACTCCCAAGTGAGGCAAATCTATTTCCTTGTGTGTCCCTTCTCCCAGAGTCATTTTTCTGCATCCCACCTCTTTGTTTCTTAATGACCAGAACTTTACTCCAAACTTGCTCCTCAGCCCCTGACGTTTCTGTTTTTACCCATATTCTTACATGAATCCTCGTAGTGTGAAGTAGTGCCACAAACACATCAGTAATGAACCCTACATTCGTATAACACTTGTTGAGATATCCTGTTTCCCTTGGCTTCAACGATGATTTTGGGCACCGGTCTGTGATCCGTATGAGGATTTGTTGAATCGGTCTCTCACCCAGACGTTAGCAAAATTTCCAGTGCCAAAATGACGAGGAACCATAAGGCACAACGCAGGATTTTCTTTCTTCTCCAAAAAAATGGAGAGGCCACTTAGTCTTTTCTTTATTTTTCCTGCTTTCAGGTGCCTCCCTTCTGCGAGGCTTATAGCTGGGTGTATAACCACCCATGACTCACATCTCCAAGGGCTCCCACAAAATCGGGGCCTCATGGGTGACACACATCTCCAAGGGCTTCCACAAAATCGGGCCTCATGGGCTACAATCTCTCTAACCACCAACCACTTGCTTTAGGTGCTGCCATGTTCTCCAACGTTTTCCAACTTGTTGGGCAAGTCCTGTGACAGGTGTCAAATGGTTGCTAGCTCGTAGACCGGGTCTTACTCCCGGATCATTTGTCCCCCCTCCAAAAAAAAGGACGAAGCTCCAGCGAAGTCAAAATTCAAATGAGGGAATTCGGTCTGGCCGACTTCCCGGTTGTACCATTTTGCAGCTTGTGGGCGTTCACCCTTGCACCCGATATGATAGCAAATACACTGTCCTCTTCGCGTATTGGTTGTTTTGACTTCTAGAATAGTGTCGGATGATAGGACAGTAGCTTTTGTGATCAGAATATCATCAATTGGTGGTAAGACCTCTGGCTGTTCATCATCCAACATAGATGGTTCAAAAAGTTTGAGATTGTTGACGTTTACTACTGAATAAATTGCCATGTAATCGGGTAGTTCAAGTTGGCATGCATTGTCTCCCACCATTCGGATTATGCAAAATGGTCCATAATGAAGGGGCTTTAATTTCTGCGCTTTTCCCTTGAGTCGGTCAGCTCCAATGTGCAGCCACACCAGATCATTCACTTGAAATTGACCATGAACTCGTTGTCGATCATGGCGTGCGTTATATCTTTGTTGAGCCCGCTGCAGATTCTGCTTCACCTCTTGATGAATTTTTCTGATATGGTCAAGGAAGTGGCGAGCCTTGGCTGAAGGTGTAGTGACATTGTGATCTGCTTCATTTGGGGTGACCGTGAAGATCAAGTCGAATGGGCTAGATTGTAGGAAGCCAAGACATGCTTCAAAAGGCGATTTTTGTGTCGACTAATGCATTGCTCTATTGAAGGCAAACTGAAGATACGGCAAACTATCATCCCATGTTTTTGGGTGCTGAGAATTATATTCCCGTAGCAAGTGTACCATGGTGCGGTTCACTACTTCCGTTTGCCCATCCGTTTGTCGATGGTAAGGAGTGCTCATGTGAAGCTTGGTATCCATCAATTCCCGCAACGTTTTCCAGAATGCACTTAGAAACCGACTATCATGATCTGAGATAATGGAGCTGGGCAGCCCAAAGTGGACCCAGACATTGTGGAAATATAGGCGAGCCGTCTGAACTCCAGTTATAGTCTTCTTGCATGGAACAAGAATAACCATTTTGGAAAAACGATCTACGACTACATAGAGATAATCATGTCCTCACCTAGTAGTTGGTAGACCACCCACAAAATCCATAGATACACTTTCCCACGGACGTGTTGGTACCGACCGAGGTTGGTACAAGCCTATCTTACGGTTGCTGGGCTTGGAAATACTACATAGTGTACATCCTCGCACAAACCGACTAACATCTTGGTGTAAATTGGGCCAGTAGACATACCTCTGTAAATGTTGGATTGTTTTGTTGATTCCAAAATGTCCATCCACCTTGGAGGTATGAGCTTCCCTCAACCACATGGTACGATCTGCCCCTTGTGGGATGCACAGCCTTCCGTCCTTTTCCAGCAAGTGATTTTTGATAGTATATTCAGATTTTACCCCCGTTTGTGCAGCTTTGTAATGCTCACAAAAATCTGGATCATGCATATATAGATGGATGTAATCATCATGCTGGCTGGGTTGGATTTGCATGAAGCCGGTCAAGCAAACGGAGGCCTGTGGTGGCCGAGGGAGCATATCTGCCAATTTGTTTTGACTCCCCTGCCTGTACTTGATGACAATACTGAATTGCTGGAGGTAAGACATCCATTTCATATGGCGTGCTTGCTGCAGTTTTGAATGCGATTGGAGATACTGTAAGGGTTGGTGGTCGGTGTGTACCACAGTTTCTTTCCCTAACAAATAGCACCGCCAATGTTTAATGGCCTGATGTAATGCAAGAAGCTCTTTATCATATGCTGAATAATTGAGTTGTGCTCCCTGGAATAGCTCGGAATAGTAGGCCACCGGTCGTTGTTCTTGCATGAGGACTGCTCCCATAGTGTAACCTGAAGCATCGGTTTCTAATTCGAATGGCTTGTGTAAATTTGGCAATGCAAGGAGTGGAGCTTCACTTATTTTTCGCTTCAGAAGATTGAAAGCAGCTTCACATTTTTCTGTCCATTCGAACTTGCTATGTGCCTTAGTCAAGGCATGAAGAGGTGCGGCCAATACTGAAAAATGTTTAATAAATTTTCGAAGATATTGACAAGCACCAACAAAACTGCGTACCTCAGTGGTATTTCGGGGCGTCGGCCACTTACGAATGACATCAACCTTATCTGGATCGATGCGGAGGGTTCCACCACCAACTATGAAGCCAAGATAGATGAGGGAGGTCTTGGCAAATTCGAATTTCTTTCCATTAAGCCGTAGTTGATGTTGTTGTAACACCTCAAAGACTTGATGAATATGTTGCTCGTGATCTTCCCATGATTCACTGTATATCATAATATCATCGAGATAAACTAATACAAATTTATCTAAGAATGGACATAGGACGTCATTCATGAGACGCATAAAAGTGGCGGGGTATTGCACAGGCCAAATGGCATCACCTTCCACTCGAAGAGTCCTTGACGCGTCTTAAATGCCGTCTTCCATGTGTCCTCGTCTCGGATGCAAACTTGATGGTATCTTGATTTTAAATCAAGTTTGGTGAAGAATCGAGCATTTTTGAGTTGGTCCAGCAAGTCGTCGATGCAAGGGAGTGGGTAACGGTTCTTGACTGTGATCTTGTTGAGTGCTCTATAATCAATGCACATGTGCCATCCTCCATCCTTCTTGGGTACCAAGACTACGGGAGATCCACAAGGCGAACTGCTGTGCTGCACTAATCCACGCTCCAGCAGGTCCATCACTTGTCTTTTAATTTCGTCATTCTCAAGTACCGAATTGCGATACATGGAAAGGTTGGGTAGAGGGGCATCAGATTGCAAGTGAATTTCATGCTCAACTGGACGCTGTGGTGGTAGGCCTTGTGGATCTTCAAACAAATCAGTATAAGAGTTGAGTAGTTTGGTGAGCATACCTTTTTCTTTCTCGTGCATGTACATGAGATGAATTGTAGCATTCTTTTCACACGGCTGCACTAAACGTACAAGCAATAAGACAAATCTTTGGCATGCATTCACCACTCGTTTGACTTGTTCGGCTGTCATCAAATCTGTTGGAGGGGCGATGTGGTCCCGAGTGATCACAAACTGCTTCCCGTCTTTTGTGAGTTCATATTCTTGTGCTCGTCGATGGTAGTGACCATCACGGAGCCACAAATATGGATTTCCAAGAACCACTTGGCAAACATCAAGTGGAACAACATCACAAATAACTTCATCAATAAAACAAGAGGTGATGGCAAACTTCACCTTGCACTGGCGGTCCACTCGTTGTCCAACATCCTTTATAATCCATCCCAATGGATATGGGCGAGGATGTGGTGTGGTGACCAAACCAAGTCGTTCCACCAGACTTGACGAGATTAAGTTCTTTTGGCTTCCAGTGTCGAAGATTGTGCCAATAACTTCATTTTTCACCTGAATCTTGATGGTGAAGAGTTCTTCAGCATGCTCCTCCTCCGCGGTTGAGATAACAGTATCAGATCTCGCCATCCGGGATAGGGCCGTGTCTGGCTGCTGCATTGAGCCAACCCTCTCAGGCTCATTTTCTCTAGCCATCACCGTATTAATCTGTTTCCCTCTATTCTGCTCCTTGAACCGCTTGGGTTTCAATTCAGGATGCACCTTCCAGCATTTTTCTTTTTTGTGTCCAGAAATTTTGCAATGATCGCAGTAAAAATCAGACTTGGAGTCCTTCGAAGTGTGATTTTTATCATATTTTGATACCTTCTGTTTGGATTTTGCAGAATTTTTGTAGTTGCTTCCCCTATTCTTTGCTTCAATAGCCATTGCTGTAGTACTTGCGCTTGAGACATCCAACACTCGAAAAAGCTGCAACTCTTGGTGAATCGTATAATGTAGTCCGCCACAAATTTTTGTACAGCTTCCTCAGTGTTGATCGATACACCAAGAGCAACCGCAAGCCATCGGAACTCGGTTGTATATTCTTGAACTGATTGTGTGTTATACTGCCGCAACGTATACCACCTTGTCCAACGATCTTGCAAATATCCCATTGGATAAAACTCCAACCTCAGGAGTCGTTTAAATTCCACCCAAGTGACGCCCTGTCCTTCTCGAGATGCCAAGATACCATTCCACCATGCCAATGCATGGTTGGTAAGTTTTAACCTAGCAAAGGCTACACGTTCTGTACCTGGATACTCATAAAGAGTAAAATAGGTTTCCATTTGAGCCAACCAAGAGTCCAGCTTCTCAGCGTCAATGGAACCATCAAATACAGGGATGTCGATCTTGGCCTCCACCTTGAACGGTCTTGGGCATTCCCTTGTGAGAGGTTGTTCGGGTCCCTTCTCCTCTTCTTGTCTTGTATTAGCGTCCTCCCTTTGTATTTTGATCATTTGTTGCTGAAAATGCTCAAGTTGCTCCATCCGTAATGCCATGGTTTCAAGGGTGGATTGCACGGTTTGAAGAGCAGCAACCAACCCAGCAGGGACTTCTTTGTCGCCGGGCGTAGACATGTCACTCTCTTCAATTTGTGGTCGCCGTCGATGTTGTGTGAGATTTTGCAACAGCTCACCAGTGGCGCCGTGCGTCGATCGGGTCCCCACCATGCACGAAAAACCTGTCTCTGATACCAGTTGATCCGTATGAGGATTTGTTGAATCAGTCTCTCACCCAGACGCTAGCAAAATTTCCAGTGCCAAAATGACGAGGAACCATAAGGCAAAACGCAGGATTTTCTCTCTTCTCCAAAAAAAATGGAGAGGCCACTTACTCTTTTCTTTATTTTTCCTGCTTTCAGGTGCCTCCCTTCTGCGAGGCTTATAGCTGGGTGTATAACCACCCATGAGTCACGTCTCCAAGGGCTCCCACAAAATTGGGGCCTCATGGGTGACACACATCTCCAAGGGCTTCCACAAAATCGGGCCTCATGGGCTACAATCTCTCTAACCACCAACCACTTGCTTTAGGTGCTGCCATGTTCTCCAACGTTTTCCAACTTGTTGGGCAAGTCCTGTGACAGGTGTCAAATGGTTGCTAGCTCGTAGACCGGGTCTTACTCCCGGATCAGTCTGAAATCAAGCGGAACATCCATGCACACCCGAGCGAAACCTAGTTTGTCCCTGTGCATCGTGCATTCATCTGCTCTAATGAAGGAGGCACCCATCCCCCTAGCAATAGCTTTAAAGCTATACAAATTCCTAAACAAAACTGGAAGTTGAGGAAGAAGAATCCACAAAGGGATCGATTCCTTTTCATTTAGGCGTAATTCTGTACCTGGCTTCCAACGACTGGTAATCAGAAGCCGACCCCCAACTACCCATTTTCTGTACATTACCTCTCTGAGCTCTTCCTCAGAACTCACCTGCACCAAGAATCTCCCACTCCCAATAACAGAAAATGTTGGACTGTTTACTTTAATCCAAAGCTTTCGCAAGGCCTGGAAAACATACCTGTAGTCCATGCCCGTGCTCATTCTACCTCCTTAAAAGCCAGCTACTACCGCAAACCGATATTGCTCCACCATTTTCTGGTACCCCTCAGCAGGGAAGACCACCGTGGGTTCATCGCCAGATCTGTCCACAGTCGCCGCCGGGCACTCCTGAAAATCCAACTCCTTGCTACCAGGAACAACGCCTGCCCACCCTTTTAACTTCCTCATTTGAGGGGTGGTTGGAGCATCACCTTCGCCCTGCTGCATATCCTTGTCACCGCTATCTTCTTCCATTCTGTGCAGGTTGGAGTTGTCGCACTTTGCTAAGCTCCTTTGGGTTGATCCATCCGTGCTCCCCAGGTCTGGAAACTCACCCCTATTGTCGAGATGCATCAGTCCGCCGATTCCCATCTCCCCAGCAAGCTTTCCCTTTCCCACTCGATGCCCTAATCTTCTCCCCTCAGAGCTTCTCTCTCCTTCGATTTCCATCCCCCTTGCCCCGGGAGTTCCCCTCCAAGCTTTCCCTTCCCCACGTGATGCCCTAGCCTGCTCTCCCCTCAGAGCTTCTCTCTCACATCTCTAAGGGGAGCCTTGTTCATCTAGTTGGAACAGTCCTTGCTGCTAATCATTGAGGCCTGTTGGTTTTGCTCGTCTACTAAGTTGCTGTCGAGCTCTCTCTTTATTTATTCTTTGATGTTCTTGAGAGAAGATGGACTCTCAGTATATAGAGTGCAGGCCAGACTATTTTAGGTAAGATAATCTCACAAATCCTGCATGATAAACAAAGTGTCAAGAAAAAAAGGATCAGATCTCTTATCAAGATCTGTTATTGTTATGCAGACTACATTTTAGGTGGTTAATGGATTGGGATAGAAATGATAAGAGTAAATCAGCAAAACGTGGTTTTACGGATATTCAAAATAAGAATATTGCTGAAGACGTTGAGGATCTTGATGTCAATGAAAAGACAAGAATTAAGGAAGACGTTGAGGATCTTGATATCAACTGAAATTACTTAAAAATGCGACATGGCAGATTTGTTCCGTTATAACCTTCCTTTTTGTAATCCTTCATCCACTCCAAAAATTGTGGATAATGTAAGTGTAAGTGAGAAATATTTTTTTAGTACCCTCAATTTTTTAAGAAATTGTGTATTATCATGATCTTGTATACCAAAAATCTTGTAAGCGATAACTTTTTTTTGTACTATATATATGTTGTCCAAAGGAATCAATAAAAACAAGTTCTCTCCAGCTTTATCTTTCGCGCTTCCTCTGAATAAGTTTTCTCATGTTATCAGAGCAAAACAAGCTTTTCCAAAAAAATCCAAGCTTTTGTAGAGAGGTCCTTCAGACACCTGGAATTGGAATAATCTTCTGCTCGACAGCTAGAATCGCCTGAAGAATCAGCGCCGGCCTTCCTCTCTGCTGCGTGATACACCTTTGTCTCCAGCAAATTATTCCAGAGAATGGTGGGAAAGGAAGTCAGGGGAGGGTGCCTTTCTCGCCGGATTCTTCCTGTACTCTGGCAGCAACCCCTATCACCAGAATTTCTCAGGGTCGACTGAATTTCTCTGCTGTGGATGTTAGTGACGAGCCTGTTGCAAATCTCCTCTCGGCAGCTCTTGTTCTCAGCCTACAGGTTCCGCTCGACAGCAGGTTCTATCAACCCTTCACTGAATCACAAACTCAGGCAGTCATATTTGCTTCTGTCCAAAGGCTTTGGTTTCTTCTCTGATTTAAGACAGCAAAAGAGCATCTCCAGCGGAGGAAAGAGGGAGGAAACAGAATTTGGGTCTATTAGGGAGGAAACAGAATCACCTACACAGACTTGTCATATGAGTATATATTTGCTTTGCAATGGGAGGGAAATTTAATATTACTCACATAGTTGATTTCTTGAAGAACAATTCCTCCCTCTTCCATCGGTTCTCCCTATAGCGCTCTGGCAATAGCTTGGAATGTGCATCGATTCCACAAAAATACTGGAAATTTAGGAACCTAATCCAGATTGGCACTCCCATATTCTCCTCAATCAATAAGGAGCATCTTGGATCCCATCTGCTTGCAGCCATCACTCTTCCACCCAGTTTCCATTCCCCCCTTCTAAAAACTACCCTGAGTTCGTCCTCACTGTGAACCCTTCCAAACCAGTCATTTATTTGTTAGTTTTCATTCCATCCAAACAACAAGAATCCTGAAAGTTATTTGTTAATGGAGGAGAAAGAATCAAACCTGATGAAGACTCACGGTTCTCCCCTTCGATTTTTTTGTTATCAATTGATTCTCCATCTCCTGCTCTATCTTCTAAGTCACTCATCAGCTGGTTGTCTTCAAGTTACTCCGCAATTGCTGGTCTCCTACAAATCAATATCTGCGTTCCAATCATTCTGGGTCTAACGTTCCTTTTCAACTTCCATCTGCCTATGGAGAAACCGAAACTTGTTATCCCCCAATTCTGGTTCTGCTTTTGATCTGGGTCTCTCCTTTATTAACTCCTGACGTAATGATAGATCTTCAATTCCTTCCACCCATCTTTCTTTGCCACACCCTCTTGCGAAGAAACCATCAATTGATTAACTCTACACCGACTTGCCATATGAATATATATTTGCTTTGAGGAGTAATTGGCTATCGAGTTCTTCGTTGGTGTTCTTTGACCGGACTACCACACCTAACATCACATTAAAGAAGCTCTAATCTTTAGTTGGGTTCCTTGTTTGTTGATATATTAGGCAGCTAGTTATAGCCATGACTACCATTTACGTTTCTCCAAAGTTCAAAAACTAAGATAAAAATAGAATTTCGTTGGCATTTGCATGGATCAAATATCTATTCTATGGAAATTTAACTGTTCAACCAAGTTTGTTAGTTATGCATAGTACCTAGTTTAGAAATGGTTGCTCGGTTATGCTGGAACTTTGGAATTCATGAAAGAACTTTGGGATTAATTTGAGGCAAATAATGCATCCTGTTGCTGCTTGATTAGGACCAAGAAACAAACATTCAGCAGTCGATGGCAGAATCACCACCAAATTTCTCATAACAAAAGTGAAAGAAATGCTCTCTGTCATTTGATTGTCTTACCTTCTTAGTCAAAAGCAGAATTTATGTTGCATGAACAGCAAGCTGGGGATTAGGTTCCTTGCATTTGTTAAGCAAAATCAATCTCTGCAATGGAGAAAGATCAGCAGATTAATACTGATATTCACAGTGATGTTTGCCAAGAATTGACTCAACCCTCAAAAGCACACAAAAAGAAACAAGCCAAAACACACAAATACAGGTTAGCAGTTAAACTGCACAAAAAGGGAGATTAATTTCTACATAAGACTGAAGGAGCAAAAAAGCATATTATTTGACAATAATTTTTTAGGCGACTTACAGCATAACCAGTACTCAAATATTTAACTCACAAGAAAAATAAGGTCAACATTACTTACACAAGTGAAAGCACACAAATAAGCAATTATTTCACATAAGACTGTAAAAATATTACAATCATATATACCTGTGGAAGATAAGTAGCTGATGCCAGCCAACAACCAACCAGCATCTAGCTCCAAAAAAAAAAAAACAGAATCAAAATATCATTTAAATGTCTTGACATAAGCATCTTAAACATGTTATCCAGGTGAAAGCAGGAACTGGGGGTCATCTGGTAATCACAACTGGATGTTATTGTTATACTTATCTGCCATAATATTTGAGCCAAGTTACGATGTACGTAGCTTCACCCAGCCCTGTTGGTGGTGAAAAAAAGCCCCGTCAGAGGTAACGGGTATTCTTGTAGTGGCCGTATCACCATCTCTCGTATCTTTGGCCGAGTAAAGGCTGCTCAAGCCATTATAGTTCCAAGAAAATGATCAAATAAGATTATTTTGAGTGCTAAAAAAAATCAAGTTAGAAAACATGGAGAATTAAAATGAAAAAATAACCTGTGAAAGTCCGCCAAAGAGAACTTTAGAATTTGTCATTGAATGGATATGGTCAATCATAGCTGAAAGGTCATATAGAGACAATTCCGTCCAAATTAGGGTTGTCATTTGTCAATGTATCTGATTTAATTGGATATCCAACCAAACCAGTTCAAAAAATATCGGATATGGAAAAAAAATTAACATCCAATTAAGCAATTGGAGCGGATTCGGGTTTAAGAAATGACATCTGATTGGATCCTGATTCAGATTTGGATGTACATATATATCCAACTGGATTCGGATTCAGATTCAGATATGGATTGGATTTAGTTATAAATAAAAATCTTATACTCAAATGCTCTTACATTTTGAAAATCAGCCAGAATTGATTCAAAATTCAAATTCAGACTGTGATATTGGATTTTAGATCCATTGTTTGTATTCAAATCAGAATTTGAATATGGATATGTGAATATCCAAAAAAACAGATATAGTTCAAGATGTATCCTATTTGAATCTGAAACACTAACATCCCTATTCCCAACCCCAATCCCAGGACTCCAGAATGACAATAAATAACGAAAGATACAAACCCCTCAACTTATTCCCTACTGGCCTGCAAGTGTCATACAATGGAGATAGCTAATAAGAAACTTTGTTAGATAATCAAAATTAAAAACTCTTATCATATATGTATGTGTGTGTGTGTGTGTGTCTGTGTGTATAGGGCAGATTTTGTATTTAAAAAATAGTAGATTATAAATTTTCAACGAACTCCTGGCAGAGGCTGTTAACAGTAAAATTGCTACTTCTTTTTGATAAATCCTATTTCACTTCTTATTTGGCTTAGTAATCAACTAACCAACATTGCTCAAAGCATGTAAATTTAAATAGTCGAAGGAAGGAACAAAAATTTGACAGAAGTCATTAAGAATGTCATATTTATTCATGTGATCTCTTATTGTTAGATGTCATATGCAAAGTCTGGACGATGCGAAATGTACATGACCTTGAAATTTGACGATTGGAAGCTTCAATCTGATCACGTTTTGTTTCACTAAAGAAAAAAGACTTCACTGCTGCAAGTAAAATAGGGACTTGTTCGAAAGTAATAAGAAGAGCTAAGACACTAAATATAAACTCTGAATTGTTAGGCCACCAAAAGTTTCAAGGAAGCCCATCAATTTAGAAACTCAGTCATAGTTATAACAGAAAAAAATATTAATTATCGAACTTTTTACTTATAAACTTTCAAAACACCATTTTTTTTAACAATTACTAATAATGTGATGTTTGGAAAACTTAAGAATGTAGAAAAAAGGTCAAAATTTCGACTTTTCCACATGCTCCCCTTTCTACTCATTGAAGGTGAAGGTTGGAAAAGGAGAATCCCAAGTTTGAAGATGAAAAAATGTTGAAAGTGGGAGAGAAGAATAGATGAAGGAAGAGAGGTAAAAAGGACTTCAAAGCTCTTAGTTGGAGGGCTCAAGGAGTTCCCCAAATGCTAGCTCATTACCAATGATGAAGATGTGGGGGTATTTATCAAAAAAAAAAAGCTAAAATTCAGCATTTGAAAGTTTTTTAATTTGTCAAGATTTCTTATGAATTTTAAATTTTTTGAATTTATTTTATTTTTATTTTGCTTTATAGGTTTTGACATATGGAGATTTGCCCTTAGCTCTGGAAACATCGTTTGGAGGGGGTTGGAAGGTATAAAGCCAACCCAAGAGGAGCAAAACCGCTTTCTTGGGGCCAATTTTTACCAAAAAAGGAAATTGTCAATGTAGCAGGCCCTATTCTGGGTGCACATGACTGTGCGTTGCGCTTGGTGCTGCTGTGCACTCTCAACCTTAGCACTCGATAGCACCATGCACCCTAGGCCAGAGCACTTAGTAGCACAACAAGTGCTCTAGGTAGCGCACCAAGTGCTGCCAAAACTTTGCGTAAGGAGGCAAATTAAGGGTGGCCTTTGCCCCTTTGCCATCCCCAGGTAGGTCCCACCCTAAAAAAATAGAAGTTTAACAACAAAAAATATGTAATACTTTTAAGAGGTATAATATTCCTTTCATAAAACGGGTCTGACTCCATTTTTTATGATTCCAGGTACGTTTTGATCCGGATCTAATTCCTTAAATGGGAGGGTCCCAGACCCATGTCAAAGGTTGGATCATGGATTGGGTAGGTGCTTAAGCTTGAAATATGGATTGTACATCCAGATTTGGATTTTAGGAAGCTAAGTAGAATTAAAAAGTGAGGGCGAGCTTGCGAATGATGTTGGGAATTGATTCTTGAGCACGATTTCAAACATTTGAGTTTGATTTTTTTTTTATCCAGATTTTTTGTTTTTTATCTAATCTAGATCTCTGGGCGATTTTCTGAATCTATTTTCCTATTTTGGGCCTGACTTTGATTCTCAAGTTTATATGAGTTTTTAACCTTCGTTTTGGATCTAGAGCAGGATTTAAGGCTTAGTTTTAGTTCTAGAGCTCAGTTTTAGATCCAAATTGGGATCTAGGGATCTATTTTTTAATCTAAAATTGGGATTTGGATCAAGATCTGGATCTAAGTTTGGTTTTTGGATCTTGACTTTGGATTTTGGATTGGGTTTAGATCTAGATTTGACATGAATTATCAGCGTAGACTGAGGTAGGGCTTGGGTCGGAAGTTTAGATTTAAATTCAGAACTGCAATAAATTGAAGTATTTGAGACCCAAATTTTTTGAAAATAATTGTGAAGACGCTAGATATATATGAAACTTAAAAATATTAAGATTCTTAAAAGCTACCGTTCATTGTCTAATCTTCAAAGTTCAAACCACCCAAGAACAAAGAAGTTCATATGTATGGCGATCCAGACGGGGCCGAATGCCATGCAGTGGCCCACATAACAGAATATGCAACGTGGTAGACATATTTCTAGTTGAACTTGTAATAAGAACAAAAAAAATCCACCATCCATATGGTGTGACATTGTGAAGGCAAAATATTTAGCGGCTACTCCAACTTTTTCATAATCGAAGACAGCGCATTGAAGTGGATGTTCATTTTGTTAGGCACAAAGTTGCTCAAGGCACTATTGTTGCAAGATGAACATCATTTGAAGAGCAGATTGCAGATGGGCTTACAAAAACCATTAAGCTCTCATGGCTATCATGTTAATTGAATCAAGCTTAACATAGGAGCATCCTTATGCAAGGCGGAGCCATGGTACGGCTCACAAGGGCCCTGGCCCAACCTCAAAAAAAAAAAAAAAAAAAATATATATATATATATATATATATATATATATATATATAATTTTACATGTAAATTTTTAAAAATTTCACTTATTCTATATCAAAATTTTGAAAAATGATATTTCATCCCTAGTAAAAAAATTTAGAAACTTTAATTTGGCCTGCTCCATGAAAAATTCCTAGCTCCGCCCCTATCCTTATGGGTCCAACACCAAAGGGTTTGGTACCTCTTTCTTAGACAAAAATACCAAAGTCGCTGCCCAGGTGACTGTTACTTGAGAGAGAAAGTTCTGTGCATCGTGCACATGTTACCTAATAAAGGATGGAAGGACATTTTGGTCATTTGTTAAAAAGAAATGTCATTTATAGTTTTTTACTTTTTTTCATTTTCATTTTTGCTTTTTACAAAAAGTTCTTTTTCACTGTTAACTAAGGGTATTTTAGTCATTTACCATACTTGCTCACTAAATTCATGTCAGGTTTGTAATTTGAGGCATTCCTATTCAGTTTAGATGGTCTTATTTGTTCACTGCATGAAGTATTGCAGCATTTCTTAGACAACCCTTGGCATGATGTATCTTCTTCAGAGAAATGGGGTTGCAGTGACAGCCAGGATGTTCAATTTAATGAAGAGGCAAAACAAGCTTTAATTCCTAACCACAATTATGGATGTTCAATGAGTCGAGCCAACTCTGGTGCACTCTTGACCTTTCTTAGTCAAACTCGGATCAAGCTCAACTCATCTAATAAAGGAGCCGTGTTCGGGTTAAAGTTAAGTAAACGAGTTGAGTTCAATCTTGGCAAGCTCAAC
Source organism: Nymphaea colorata (assembly GCF_008831285.2). Taxonomy (NCBI): domain Eukaryota; kingdom Viridiplantae; phylum Streptophyta; class Magnoliopsida; order Nymphaeales; family Nymphaeaceae; genus Nymphaea; species Nymphaea colorata. Next base: position 12,248,661 of record NC_045145.1, on the reverse strand, counting down.
TTACGTAAACTCTCATGGTCAGATGAGAAATGCTATAGATTTGTATAAAAATCCTTCAATGAAAAGGCCAATGTCCTGGTCATATTCAACTGCATATTGTTACAACTCAAGAAAATAGTATAAAAAGTTGAAGGCTTCTCTTTACCTCTCAACCTCAATCCAACACCTCCCAACCACAAGAATTCAAACACACGTCTCTCTCTCCTTGTCCCTCTCTCTCTCTCTCTTTATACATTTATTATGTATATATACATATATATATTCCCATTTCGGTACTGGTTTTACTATATGCATATACAATGCCAGTTGATTTTATGGAAAATCTTAATTTTTGATTGTTATAAGAGCCACCAGTGTTATGATTCAAAATACCCATCTAATTAAACCTATAACATAATCTCAACAAGCTAATGTGCTATAACTACTTATTTAGCACAAGTGTTGTGACTACTTATCTATTACAAACATTCTTTGTTCCAGTTTGCTTTATGAAAATATTTGATTCTTTTACTGTCAAAGTTTTCGTGATACAAACTTACAGCAGCAGCATTCGACCTTCTAGATGACTTTTATCAAGTGATAAGGGAACACAAACTTACATCAGCAAGCCTTCTACCTTCCAGAAGACTTCTTATCAAGTGAAAGGAAAAAGAAAGTTACTAGATTGCCCCATGGCCCTTAGTGACAGATTCATTTTGGATTTACATTGGCTTAGACTTCAAACAGAAGTTCAACCTTTTAGCAAAAAGTCTTACATCTTTGAAAAGGTGTAAGCCACCAATGTCTCAATCATAGTCCTTTAGGGGCCACTTGGCACCAATAACAGATTGTTACCATCCAGCGATTCTACCTAAAATTTAGGGTAGATTCATACATCATTACTTTACATGGTTCGATGAATCTGCCCCAATTTTTAAGTCTGTTTTACTAGATAGTAACAATTTGTTACTGGTGCATAATACCCCTTAACACTACAATTGCATGAGGAACAACAAAAGTACAAAGACATCCATGGAGCACAAGTTGTTCTATCAACCAGATGGGAAGAGGACAAATTGTAGAAACTTCTTATCATCTCCCCATCCAAAATGTAAGTCTCTGCTGCTTGTTTTGATGACTCCTTGATTATCTTTACCAAATATGGAGATCTTGAATTTGTTTCTTCTCCACTTTGAGATAAGACTTTTATGGAACCATCCATTAATTTGTGAAATTGAGCACGTTGTCCATCATAACTACAAGCGCAATGTTTCTTTATAAATGAACCACAATGAACAAATTTAATAAAATAAGGATTAATAATGTAAATGGCTCAAGCTGAAGAATTTGCAATAAAGAAGAGGAGAAGTAGCAGAGTAAATGGCTTAAAAATTTGTACAGGGGATTACAAGGAAAAAGAGCCAAATAAAGGAAAAATGGTGGAACAAACTTATATTCACAATATAATTAACTTAATCCAGCATTATGACAGCTGACCTATCAGAGCTTGTTTGGGCACATGTTGGATCAACAACGATGCCAGGAACCATGGAACAGTCGACAAACGAAACTAGATGCTTGCCGATGAGTGAAGAAGTAAGTAAATCATATGAAAAAGACATTTAAAAAGGAAAAAAAATTGTACAAGCCTTGAAAATTCCAACATCAAACTCGGCTGGAAATAAGTGACCATTCTGAAATGAAAAACTAAAAACTAATTAAGCACTTGCAGCTGGAATTACTAGATAACATCATTGTCACAAATACCATTTCCCATGTTTTCATCGGCGACAGATTTCCTCTGTCCGCTAATTTTCATACAAAAATGGTATTCAGAAATAGTTCTTCAAACTTTGAAACAGACAAAAATGATCCTCTTTGATTAGACGTCGCACAAGTGAAGCGACTTGTATAGAGTGGTTTGAGATGATGAAGCAGAATTTCATCTCTTGCGGCAAAGCAGACATACCCATTTCAGTTCCTGATTATTGCGATCCAGAAAGCAAGAGCTACAGAAAAAGGAGACCGATTACAAAACCAAAAAGTCATTGTTGAAGCGGTAAGAGAGCTTCCATGAAATAAACCCCGAAACTGTGGCTGAAAGTATTTTCAGTCATGACATTTCCTGTGGCTGTTAACTAAGCTGACTTTGGCAAAAACCCTTGTAGCTATTAACTTTTTGTCATGGTTTTGACCATAGTCACAAAAAAACATCTTGAGTTTTAAACCGCAAGTTTTTTCTCGGCTACAATACGGTGAGCTTGAAAATAAAGGAGAAAAAACAAGAAAAATACAACAAATTTTTAAAAATTAAAAAAAAATTCAAATTAAGAAAAAAATAAAATAAGTGAGAAACTATAAACACAAACATCAACAAATAAGTAGATTTGCGACAAATAAAATTAGAAAATGAAAAAAAACTGTTTAAAAAATTTTAAAAATGAAGAAAAAGGAAAAAATGCAAAAAAAAATCTAGGTTTATTGATCATGTCCATTCGTTTTTCTTTTAAAAAACACGTTTTTTGTGACTGGCTATTTTATCAACCGGCCATGATGTACCTAGGCCACTAGCCATGGTTTTTGCTGTGACCGTTATTTGCAACAGCCACAGTTACTTGTACATTAGCTATGGAAAAAGTCATGGCCATTGTAATTATTCTACATTTTGTTTTATTATATATATATATATATATATATATATATATATATAGAGAGAGAGAGAGAGAGAGAGAACATAGAAATAAGTAATTGTACTATAAAAGATATTTTTTATACAATTCAAAATTATAAAAAAATTACATAAAAATAGTAGAAAATAAGTGTCCTTTGAGCACGCCTGCTTCTTTCTTATCAAAAAGCTCCACAAGCCATTTCTGGTCGAAATAGAGAAAATAAATAGAAAAATAGCAGGTTCATACACATCTAGAAAATTTAATCCCAGAGACTAGTATGGTGAAACAATTCTAATTTTCTCATATTAGCAGCTTAGCATCTTATTTCTCCCAGAAACAATTCTAATTCTCTCATTTTCATGTAGTGTAGCTATACTTGTATCCAAACAGTCAAAAAGTTTAAGAATGATGGAAAGGGGTATGTGAAAGAACATATCATCTCTGGTACAGTAAGAAAAATTTCATAAATAAAATAGAAATATATTGCACGTTATACACAAGTAACTAGTAGAGACATACAATACTGTAAATGATCAACATTTTGGGCAAACAAATCTTGGCCTGCTCAGAAATCTCCTATTTTTTCTGTCATTAGAAAACAAAAAAGAAAGATAAAGCAATCTTCACCTCAAAATAAGTTCCTAAATTCCATTCCAATTTATGGATCATGAAGAAAGCTAAGATCTTGATCACCTACAAACAAAACAAAAAATGGAGGATTGGATGAAATAAATGAGTACTTATAGCCAAAATCAAGGCTCCGTGAAATAGTTTTAGAAGAAAATAATAATAGGGCACAACTTACTATGAAATACTTCAATTTATTGGAAACTGAAACAAGAAGACAAACAATTGATTCATCCAGAAAATTAGTCCCATGTAGAACTGAAACATGCAGTTGAAACCAAGCTTGTGAAATGTATCAGCCAAAACAACAAATATCTCTTGCATAATTGTCAGGAAATAAAATAGGCCTTGTCAAACTGATTGCAAAACACTAAGGACTAGAGAAAAGAACATAATGCACAAAAAATGTCTTTAAGAATGCTTGGTTGAAACCAATATCAGAAATATTTTTTTCAGTATGCTAAAATGCCTGGTTTATTGGATCCATTACAAGCTTCAATTGAAGAGTAGACCACAACCCCCTGGTAAACAACAATATATTTGATACATAGTCACATACAAAATAGTGTTCGGCACTAACATAACCTTGATAGCTGGTATATTTTCAAATAGAAGTTGATTGGTAATGCTGGATAAGAGCATGAGGTGAACATGATGTCAGTGTAATATGATATATTTACCTGATATTATTATATTTATCTGAAATTATTAAATTATTAGAGCATGAGGTGAACAAGAATTTCTCGAGGATAACACGGCAAAGTTGTATATCTCTGAAATATTTTGAAAATTAAAAAAAATTAAAAAACATTTAAAACATTTAAAAAATCCTGAAAAATATAAAAATAAAATAAATTATAAATTAATAAAAAAATATTAAAAAACGTGTATAATTCATGTTTTTTTTTTGTTTTTTATATTCTGACATTTTTTAAAAAAGATGTGTTGTATTGTTGTTTTATTGGTCTGACTTATTTTTCACGTATTTAACGCGTCTTTTTCAATTAAGTTGTGATATTTGTGACAGTGGATCAACATAGACAAAAAGAAAGCTCATCACCATAACAATGGCAAATCATCCTCTGGTTAAAATGCTAATCATTGGTTTGAGTCAGATTGATCCAGATAAAAGTTTGATGAAAACAGTAATCTCAGAGTAATTACGGAACTGGGACAAAAAAAATACCAACCTGCACAAAAAAAAAACAGGAAAGAAAGAAAGAAAGAAAAAGCATCAATACCATAAAGAGAAAATCAACTACAAGACTAAACTATTATCAAGATCCACATAGATCCATACGCCCACAGCTTTATCTACCAAAGGATTGTTGCACAAGCTTGGAAATGATAAAGGGAAGTTCATAGATTTGGAAATTCCATACTGCCTTCACTATCAAAGCTGCTGCCCTTTTAGATATTGAATCCAATTACATTATTCAAAATGTACTTTAATGTCCTTTTCTCCTTCACATATAATTAGCCACCTCTTTGGTAGTTGTGCTTTCTGAAAAGTGAACCATACTTGATGCTTGGCAAATTTCTAATGTCACATATTTTTTGAAGTGCCATTGTTCCATGCAAAATATGAAGCACCACTCCTCTGTGTCTGCTCATAAACAAAACACATCAGAGAGTAGCGCATATTTGACATGTGCATACATTATATATAAGAATGCCTGATCTTTATTACATCCTAGTAGGATAACACACTCAAATTTTGGTTTAGTTATGAATGTATATCATCATGACTGCATACAATGATATTATGTACATGACTGCATGCATTGATAATACTAGTTAAAACCTGGATCCTCACTTTAGTATTTTCCATTGTCAAATGGGCTGATGCAGGGTCAGATGAGGGACGGTCATATCTTTGGATTTTGAAATCTAAGTGATCTAAGATCAAATTTTGTGGACTCTACAACAATGATGTATAGAAAAACATATTTTATCATGTAAAGGAAAAAAAAAAATTGCTTAACTTACACCTTGTTTTCTAATATAGCAGAATATTTTTGGATTTCTGAAATATCTCCAAGGAATATTTGTTGTTAAGGTTTAGGGATGTACAACCATGGCTATGGCAAAAATGGTATATTGGGTCATCATGTATGGGGCCCTAAACTAGATACTTGAGCATCACAAAAATGCAGTGATGAGCGTTTCTTGGTCCTCATGGATAGTCTGATTGACCTTTATTTCAAGGACTATTCAGATAGACCTGAAGGAACATTTACATTTCATATTTGATGTTCAAGACTTCAAAAATTAGATACATTCGACCGAAGCACAAAGCAAAGTCTTTAATCTGTTCCCTTTGGATGTAACTAAAGGCATAAAATCAACCATGCTCCTGATTTGCGAGTTGAATGCACTCTTGAAAAAGCTCAAATACAATGATCTTTATCATAAATGCATACACTTTCATGCTTAACATGATTCGTGTCCACTACCACTAACAACATCTGGAGCTTCAGAAAATAATATATGCAGGACAACATGGATATCTTTGATTTACCCGCCAACAACTGGAATCCAGAAGTACATACCAAGGACAACTATCATATTCTATAATTTCTAAAAAAACATGAGGACCAAAATCTAACAGTAAACAGAAAGTACAAAGTCCAAAAGGAAAAGAAAAAAAAAGGTGAAAAAGTACAAAGTCCAAAAGGAAAAGAAAAAAATAAGGTGACACCGTGGCGGCTTTCATCTCATGCTCAAGCTCATGAAACCGATTATTGAGCCCATTGAATATATTGATGTTCTGGTGATCTTCCCAAGTTACTTCAGGATCCACTCCACGTGCTTATTCATAAGTCCATTATTTCAGTAGGAAGCTTCTTGCTTTTGTGAGTTAAAAATTGCACCAAGACAGCCACATACTTCATATTCATGCACGAAATATCCAACAAATTCAGTAGGTATGAATAACCTCATGAAGCAACGAACAGCAAGGATTAAGCGACGCAATGGGGAAAAAAATGCACAAAACACAAAAGAGATCTGTCGGTATCCAACATAAATCGTCAAGTGGAGGAACTCTCTCTCTTTAACCATTCCTTAATGTTTGCCCCATGCATAAATCCACCGGCATTCTTGAGGCTGGATGAGAAGAACTCTACAAGTGAGAAAACGACATTGCTTCTGATCTCGTGGTCTAGGATAAGATCGTGTTCAAGTAGGCAGGGGAGGAGCCTCTGTTTGCTCTCTGCTTCATCGATAGATGAGGGAATCAAGTGGAGGAAAAGAGTCCTGGCTCTCTTGTACTCCTTCTCATCGACAAGAACCTCGTCATGTTGGAAGGCTGCAGAACGAGAGAAGCATGGAAAGGCGAACACAGATTGCCCGTCCTTCTCTCTCTCCCTTGAAAATGTTTGCCTCCTCTTATTATCTTGTAAAAGTATTCTGCTAAAAGAGGAACAACTTTTACCATTTTGTCCACCACAGACCTTTCCATGGGAATGATCGTGGCAGAAGCTATCTTTTATTGTAGTCGGCCCACGAGCAAGACGAACAAAGTAAAAGAGAACCAAGGATGTGCATGATGCTCTGCTGGTATATCTCCCATGAAATACATCCAGAAACACCAAGAAAGGAATCTAACTTAGGATCCCTCAATTCTTCCACGAGATTATGAATAATATAACAAAATATCTACAAAGAACGCAACATTGCCACATGGATAAGAGAGCAAGAGATGACCGACCTTGTCTCCTGCAAATCGCTAAGATTGAAGCCCACCAAAATGGTGAACAAAGTAAAAGAAGCAAGGATGGCGTTGAAGCCCTGCTGGTATCTCCAAGAGAGAGAGACCCAGCACACATTTGATCAAATTTAATGATGGCTTTGAAGCCCTGCTGGCGTTGAATGGCCTCCATTTGGCTTCTAGCGGCTCTATAGTCGTACCGCCTCCACGACTCCACGACTCCACGTGCTTTGGTGGTTCAAATTTAACGATGTCTCCATTCATCGACATGTTAAATGAAACCCACAACGGCCAGGCCATTGCAAACATTCTCGTGGACCTCTTCTTTTACTGTTTTGATCCGGAGATAAAGTGGCCAAGCTCCGGTTGCATATTAAATAAATATTAGTTATAAGTTGGCAAAAATGAATAAAGAAGACAATTAAATCTAAATTAAATAAATAATAACAAATTCCCAAACGAATAAATGTGATGGGTGGGGTTTCGTTCGATCCAGTATTCAATCTAACTTTGCCTTAATGGTTTGAGAATGGTTGACTTTCTCATTCTCTTTTCTTTTTTCTTTTACCTATTATTATTTTAGCTCATGTTCTCCATATGTTTGTTTCTTTTCAAGCCAGCCATTCTTTGTTAATTTTGTTTCTTTTTAGACTTACAACTGTTTGGTTTTTTTGTACTAAGGGCTTCATATTTAATATTGTTGTATCCGATCGACCTGTTATCACATGAAATCTTCTCATAGTTGTACTTGGTCTCTACCGCTTGCTTTCGAAGCCATTTGATGAAAGCAATAGTTTGTTTCTGTTTTATGCATTTACCTCAAAAATTGAAGTAGGTTCATAAAACAATATGAAATAATGTTTGATGAATGTGCTCCAACCATTCGAGCAGATTTGTGGAACAATAACACGCTGTTCTTATTGCCAAATATAAGAGATTCATGAAACTATAATATGTTGTTCTTATTACATAACAACCCCTTCATGATGAGTAGGCTGAATTACGTAGTCAGGAGGAAGTTCACGATATGGTGATAAATTAAATTCTTTGTGTCCTGTGTTTTATGAACTTTTAGATTTTTTCTTATTCTTTCAATTGATTTTTTTCCCAATAACTCAGGTACCCTGCCATTCAATTGGTTTTTTTTTTATCTTGACAAAAATTGCAGGTGGCCACATGATGCAAGGTCTATGAGATTAACTAGGGATTTTCAATGGATCGGATTTGAATCATATATACTTATATTGACTTTTAAATATTCATATACTCAGATTCAAATTCATACTCAAATATGAACAAAGAAAAAACAAACCTGAATCCAAATCTGAAATCCGGTTTTACAATCTAAATCTGATTTTTTACATTCATATCTGAATCCAATTCCGAATTTTTTAGCCGAATCTAACCGATTTCCAAAATGTAAGGGCATTGGATATAGAATATTCATTTAAAAACTAAATCCTATTTGAATGTCAATTCAGTCGGATGTTTATTCGTGTCAAATCCAATCAAATGTCATTTCTTAAATCTGAATCCAATCCAACTTTTTGATCGGATATTAAATCGTTTTCAATATTCAATCTTTTTAGAACGGTTCGCTTAGATATCAAAATGGATTCTTTTCAAGGATAGATGTTCTAAAAGAGGCAGGTGACGAAAATCAATAAAAGGATGGCCTTAGAAACTGTTATTTGTAAGATCAAGAACTTGTAAAAAGAAGAGGTGGTTGATGTCAATGAGGTCCAAAGTAAGCAACTACCCTTTAGGCACTACGACTGCATGAAACTCGATTCCAATTGCAGAAGGAGATGGTGGAATTCCAATTTTTTGGGTCTTTGGTGAAGAAAAACGTGAAAAAAACATTTTTTTCTCTTTTTTCTAATATTTTTATTTTGTCATGTTTTTCAATAAAAAATGTTTTTGTCCTATCTTACTGATTTATTTTTTGCATTTTTAATGAATATTTTAAAAAAAAGCACATTTTTTTATCACCAAGATTTAAAAAAGTGTCATAGAAAAAATTGTAAACGTCGACTTTAATGCATATTGTATGGCTCATCATGCCCTTAATTTGGACAAGCTTGCTTTCGGTATGACGTTACTTGTACTGGAGAAGTTGAAAGGGGAGACCTTTCAATGCGAATTGGTCATGGCTTCCAAAAACAAACAGATAAAAGGACGGCTTGATTTGAAAAATGACAAATCAAAGGCGATGACTGTCATTTTCATATCAGTTGGATCTGATTGTTTCTTATTATGAACTCGTGAGTAATACTAAGGGTGAATTTTGGTTTTTAAATAGATAAATAAATAAATAATATATATACATATATGAATGACTAGTAAGAAATGGACGTAAGAATGTTAATATATCTAATTTGGATTGGAGATCTCAAACCATTATGTAAAAAATCAAATATGAAAAAAACAATTAATATACAATTAAAAAATCGGATCAGATTTGGATTTAAGAAATGACATTTGATTGAACCTAGATTTATATACAAATATAATAAATATCTGATTAGACTCAAATGCAAATAGAAGTTCAATTTTATTTTTAGATAAACATCATATACCTAATTCTCTTACAGGCCCAATTGGATTCAGATTCAAAAGTAAATGTAAAAATTGGTTTAGAACTGTCTTATCGGATTTCGGATTAAAATCAAACATGACTATTTTTTATTCATATTTGAATCCAAATATGTAAACAACCCAAAAGTTAAAGATATTTTTTCATTCTATTCCAATCGGTTGGCATCCCTACACGAACACACCATACTTTATGTAGGGGTGGGCATTGGGTCCAGGTTGGCCCGTTGGGCCCGGGCCCGGGCCAGATACATGAAACCTGGGCCCCGGCCCTGCCAGGTTATAAATAAAAAAAGTATTTTTTTTAATGTCATATATATTTTTCAGTAATAAAATATATTTTATTAAATTTAAAAAAATAAAAAAATCACTTTTTAAATGTTAACGGGCAAGTGCCAGGTTTTTTTGGCCCAGACCTAGGCCAGTGCCGGGCCTGGTCCTGGCCCCCGCCAGCGGCCCGGCCCGGAGCCCGCCCTTAACTTTGTGATGTGCATTGGCTAGTACAAATTGGAGATGTAACTGTATTTATTTATTTATTTACTTATTTGAATTACATATTCAAACAACTACATGGTTAGAAGAAGAGTATGGAATCTGATAACCGAAACTGGTTGAAGTGGCCGATCCGTAACTTGACAGACAAATTTAAAGGGTTGGATTCAACACTTCTATAATAGATGGTTGAATGGCTACACATTAGAATTCTGTTGCTACAACACCATAAACCGCTTACCATAAATTATTGTCACACCATCAACCATCGTTAATACGACTATATATACATATATATATATATATATATATATATATATATATATATATATATGTATATATATATATATATATGTATATACATATATATGTATGTCTGTATAAGCACAGGTCACCAGTAATGCTTTCCTGTACCATCATTGTTGGCATCATGGGCAGAGCCAAAAGGGGGCGGCAAAAGCCTTCCCCTCCTCTCCTTCCACCCAAAAAAAAAGGTTACATATAATTTTAAAAAATTATTTTATATAAAAATATTTAAAAATAATGATTTGGCTCCTATCAAAATTTTAAAATTATAATTTGACATATCTCATGAAAAAGTTTTGACTGCACCCCTTATTGGCATCAAGATAAGGTAAGGTATTTGCATCAAAAGCTACGGGTTTCTTTTTTTTTTTTTTTGCAGGAGGGGGTCGTCTTCTTTTCTAGAGAGAAACATGGTGGGGCGAGTCCAAATGCTAGTTCCCCTACAAAACGTTATCTGATCTTTATGGTAGGACTGCCTACCTAACGTGTACACACACAAATACATACACATGTATAAAGGCAGAAATGAATCTTCTTGTGTACAGGGAAATCAAATATGTCAGATTTTGGGTAGTTAAAAATTAAAAACTATCACTTAAACATAATTGTCACCTAATTACTATGAATGATTTATGGTGCAACAAGATTAAAGGAGGTTTTAGTAATAATTGATTTTTAATGATTAGCTATCCACCAACATCTAACATCTGGTAAATTTAAAACTTCCTATAGCCAATTGTTTCCTTTCTATTTTCATGGTTCTTTTTGCACTCTCCGCCCCGATTCCATCTCTCTCTCCAGCGCAACCGCTTGGGTTGGGTGGTGTGTTAGAGTCATATCCTCAGTTCAAAAGTTAAATGGTGCTATCTTGATTGTATTGAAAAATGTTGAGATTAAAATTATGGGAGTCATTGTGGAGGCAATGTAAACCTGTTCTTGTCATATATATATATATATATATATATATATATATATATATATATATATATATATATATATATATATATTTATAATATATATATATGTTTATAATATATATATATATATATATCATAAATTCAAAGTAATAAATCATAAAAAGAAATCTTGGTTTCTTCCTTGCGTCATGGTAAAGAAAATCATATGAGACTCGACTGAGCAGCCAGAGGAGGCAAGTGTGTATGGTATGAGCAATTGCGTATGCAAGCCCACAAAAAAATTCATATTTTTATATTGATATGTTAGAAATTTTTTTCTCATTTAGATACTAGTGCCTATAAAAATTTTAAAAATTTTATATCTAGTGCCTCTTAGTAAGAAATTTTCACTATCAAAGGTATTTCCATCAAAAACAAAGTTTCATTTTTTTTTTTTTTGCAAAAGGGGGTTTGCCTCCTTCGAAGAGAAAGAATTGTCCTGTCTTCATGATAAGACAGCCTGCCGAATATGTAAACACACAAACACATTACTGCATATATAGGCGGAATTGAATCATCTTGTATATGGAGAAATCAAATATGTCAGATGAAGTAAAAAATCGTTGCCACATAAGTACTACCAATGATTTATGGTGCAAAAAGATTCATGGAGGTTTTAGTAATGATTGATTTTTAACGCTTAGCTATCTAACGACATTCAACATTTGGTGAATTTAACCTGTTCTATTTTTCACTGTCTTTTTCATAACGTTATCTTATAACAAATTAAAGTAGAGAGATAGTGAAAAGGATGAACACTTCACCAACTTTTTTATATGGCATTCCCATTCTTTTTTAATCACACTTTTCAAAGCTTTCCAAGCTTCTTTTAGGTTGGGTTTGATGGCCTCGTATAGCTGAGACTTGACATTGCATAAAAGGGTGTTTTTTAGGAGATTCTCATTTTATTATACATGTTCAAAGTCATGGATTTAAGATCGGAAGTCTGATCTTAAATCCATGCATCTAAAATCTTAAGAATCTCATATCACCAGGGATTTATCATCAGGTTAAACAAACACAACCTTACTAAAAGCTTTAGTCTCTATGGTTTTTTCAATGAGAAATGGTTTATAAAAAGAGAGGGGGGTCCTACGTCAAATTAATTTTTTTTTTTCAAATTGAGTTCCTCCTTGAGCCCTTGGGCCTGGCCAGTTGGGCCAGAGTATTTCCAGCATATTAGGCTTAAAACTTGGCTTGGCCCCAGTCCAGTCCCGGTGAAATAGTTTGTTTGTTTCATGAACTTGCCTTAAAGATTGTACTTGACTTATAAAGTGATTTGAGTTTGGCAATAATTCTAGGTAAGCAGGGATAAAATTTTATTCTACCGTAGGAGAGACTAAGGTTCCACCTAGCATCTCATTCATTTTAGGGTATAGGGCTTGCTTTCAGTTTCTTGGAATACCTATCCTACCATGATTTAAATTGTATTTCAGTACCCAGCACGATACACATATAAAGTTAGCGAATAGTCTAAAAACAAGTAAATAAAGCAATAATTGAAAGTACTGACATTCAACAATTATCATTATTTTTACTCAAGTTCTTCATGTAAATTTTCTAAATTGTACGAACACTCTTGATTCCAGAGTTCCCGTGTTTGAGCTCAAACCCTTGAGCCTGCAGCTTCGTTTCACTATAAATAGTCACTAAGGCAGGCACCTGGGCCACCGTGCCCCTCTCCATCACCAAATTTAATGGCTTCCCTTTCCCGTTCGTTCATCCTCTTCCTCGTTCTGGCACTGGTTGCAACTGCTCTCGTTGAGCAGGGATCAGCAATCGATAGCCACCACAGTCCTGATGAGACTGGTTGTGTTGTTCTCCCCAAGGGATGCAATCCACAGCCTGCACATGCTGGTCACTCGACCAACAGGAAGATGAAGGAACCCCTCCTGTCAAGCTCTCCGACTCCCTGATGATCAGTCCTCCTTCAGTTTCACCACCGCTGCTCAATGACTTCAGATCATACCAAGTGAACCCATGTCTTCCCACTCTTAACAATTTATACTACAGATATTTCATATATATATATATATATATATATATATGTATATATATATCTATATATATGTATATATATATATCCGGCTTGCAGCGATGGCCATTATGTTGGGTTTGTTCCTGTTGTAAACGTGTTGGTCAACGACCTCCAATATTACAAGCACAGAGTTTCTCTCTCTCTCTCTCTCAGATGCAGGATTCTAATCAGCAGTTTCGACCCCATTCCCCAAAGTGAGCCTTGAATATCAGCAGAAAATAGAGAACAAAGCTGGATCTCAGGATCGCTTGAGCTAATTTTCTTACGTTGGTTGATTCCCAGAAATCTGGAGAAACAAAGCTTCCTTTCTTTCAAGAATGATCAACTGTTAGGTTAAACGATTTTACGCCCTTGAGAATAATATACGGCCGATATGGGTGGGGCATTGATTGACAGGCCATTCCATCTTCTTTAGTTATCTAAGCTGCAACTCCAACCCTGTCCTTGTCCGTTGGTGTCATGGCTTTGCCCCTTTGTGAATGATGCCTCACGTGTCAAGTCTTTTTCTAAAATAAAGTTGAATATGACATGCAAAATATCGAAATCCATATGAAAGGGGCAGTTTGTTTTCATTTTACATTATTTTCCCAATTACTGGAGTTTTCCTCTTCGGTCCTTGCGAGGGGCTTTACTTTTTGACTTGGCGACTAAGTTCAAATATCTGACTGGAACTTCTTTGTTTTTTCGATGTTTTGGTGGTAAAAAATAAAACAAAATCACTTTGAGGAAAACTGTGAAGAAACTAACAGCAATGCATGGAACAAAGAGAAAGAAAATTTATTTTAAGTGTTAACGAGCTGCTCAGGTGAGATAGGGGCAAAGTAAAATATAATGTTCCATATCAAAGTTTCCAAGCTGGTTTTAAGCACTGTCCCATGCAAAAAAAAAAAAAAAAAAAAAAGTGCACTCGAGATATAATGTTCGGAATACCCCTGATCAGTAAAAATGGGAAACCTTTCTAAGGAGAAAAAATAGGTAGTAAAAAAGTTCAATGTCCAACAAAAACTTCCTTTTTTTTTGAAAAATCTCCAAAAGGCCCAACTTCCCCTTCTTTTGCTTTTGGGTGCATATCTGACACTCTCTGCAGTAACAGAATCTTTCATCTACCCAAAGTCACATATACAGAGTTTAGGTTCTGTGTGGAGCTATATAGTGTTGGGCCAGAAACACATCTGCAAGAGTTTGTATTTTTTCCTTTCTTTTTACTGCCCGCCTCATGTTGGGGTATTTTACCTCTGAAGACTTTGTCAAGTTTTAAAAATTTCAAGATGTACTCATAATCGAAATCGGTACAAGAAAGCATGGGCATCTATAGTGTGATTAATATTGATGGAGAAGATCCAAAACAGTGGCGTATGAATATTATGATGCCGATGTTTATTGTCCTCATGATTTTGATCATGATGGTGGTATATTGTGACTTGTGAGTGCAGTGACGGTTGTTTAATATATGTAGTGACCAAGCAATGCAATAGTTTTTTTTTGTTTTTTCTTCTTTTACACTGAGGGGCACTTGATCGAGTTTAAGTCTGGCGTGGGCACCATGCGTAATTTTGAGTGCACTGAATAAAGTTTTTGATTTGCGGTTATCGGCACACCATCCCCCATGTATCTCCTCTGCTCAGGCCAAAAGATTGTTTAAAGACTGCAAAGTAGATATTCTTCCTGTTAAGACGTTGAATTGACCAAACGAGTGGATTTAAGTTTGCTTGGGCATCGGGTCGGCCTGGCCTGACTTGGAAAACCGAGTCCGAGCCTAAGCCCTGCCCAATTAAATTTAAAAATATATAATTTTGATATGAAATAATAAATTTATATCTAGTGCCTCTTAGTAAGAATTTTTCACTATCAAAGGTATTTCGATCAAAAACAAAGTTTCATTTTTGTTTTTTTGCGAAAGGGGGTTTGCCTCCTTCGAAGAGAAAGAATTGTCCTGTCTTCATGATAAGACAGCCTGCCGAATATGTGAACACACAAACACATTACTGCATATATAGGCGGAATTGAATCATCTTGTATATGGAGAAATCAAATATGTCAGATAAAGTAAAAAATCGTTGCCACATAAGTACTACCAATGATTTATGGTGCCAAAAGATTCAAGGAGGTTCTAGTAATGATTGTTTTTTAATGCTTAGCTATCTAACGACATTCAACATTTGGTGAATTTAACCTGTTCTATTTTTCATTGTCTTTTTCATAACGTTATCTTATAACAAATTAAAGTAGAGAGATAGTGAAAAGGATGAACACTTCACCAACTTTTATATGGCATTCCCATGGGTTATTATCTCTACTAGGAGATGGAAAAGGACTAAAATACCTTTCAAAAAAGGGATGGTTTCTTTTTTTATCACACTTTTCAAAGCTTACCAAGCTTCTTTTAGGTTGGGTTTGATGGCCTCGAATAGCTAAGACTTGACATTGCATAAAAGGGTGTTTTTCAGGAGATTCTCATTTTATTATACATGTTCAAAGTCATGGATTTAAGATCGGAAGTCTGATCTTAAATCCATGCATCTAAAATCTTAAGAATCTCATATCACCAGGGATTTATCATCAGGTTAAACCAACACAACCTTAATAAAAGCTTTAGTCTCTATGGTTTTTCCAATGAGAAATGGTTTATAAAAAGAGAGGGGGGCCTACGTCAAATTACAGTTTTTTTTTTTAAATTGAGTTCCTCCTTGTTGGGCCGGGTCAAGTTCCCTCTAGCCCTTGGTCCTGGCCAGTTGGGCCAGAGTATTTCCAGCGTATTACGCTTAAAACTTGGCTTGGCCCCAGTCCAGTCCCGGTGAAATAGTTTGTTTGTTTCATGAACTTGCCTTAAAGATTGTACTTGACTTATAAAGTGATTTGAGTTTGGGAATAACTCTAGGTAAGCAGGGATAAAATTTTATTCTACAGTAGGAGAGACTAAGCTTCCACCTAGCACCTCATTCATTTTAGGGTATAGGGCTTGCTTTCAGTTTCTTGGAATACCTATCCTACCATGATTTAACATGTATTTCAGTACCCAGCACGACACAAATATAAAGTTAGCGAATAGTCTAAAAACAAGTAAATAAAGCAATAATTGAAAGTACTGACATTCAACAATTATCATTATTTTTACTCAAGTTCTTCATGTAAATTTTCTAAATCGTACGAAAACTCTTGATTCCAGAGTTCCCGTGTTTGAGCTCAAACCCTTGAGCCTGCAGCTTCGTTTCACTATAAATAGTCACTAAGGCAGGCACCTGGGCCACCGTGCCTCTTCATCACCAAATGGAATGGCTTCCCTTTCCCATTCGTTCATCCTCTTCCTCGTTCTGGCACTGGTTGCAACTGCTCTCGTTGAGCAGGGATCAGCAATCGATAGCCACCACAGTCCTGATGAGACAGATTGTGTTGTTCTCCCCAAGGGATTTAAGTGAGCTTGGGCATCGCGGCCTGGCCTGACTTGGAAAACCAAATCCGAGCCTAAGCCCTGCCCAATTAAATTTAAAAATATATAATTTTAATATGAAATAATAATTAATATAATTAATTATAATAAAATATTGTATATATATATATATAAATTAATAAAATTTTTTAAAAATAACTTGTTGGGCTCGAATCGGGCTTATCCTTCCCACCCGGGCCAGCCCCATAACGACTCGGGCTGGCCCGGGTCCGTTTTTCTCGTGCTCGGGCCCGAGTCAGGCCGGGTGCCGGGTATCCAGCAACAGCCCGACCTGGTGCCCTGCCTCAGCATGTATAAACCGGCCCAATATGCCCCACTGCTTGTCCTTCCGACGCAAATGTTGCTGAGAGAAAATTTTGTCGTTCGTTTGCAGTGGCAACCAATACCATTATGAAGTTCCAGTGGATCTCCCAAAAAACTTTGATGATTTGGGGGATTTGATATTCTACCAACTTTTGGTATCCAAGGAAAAACTTCAACCATGTGGATAGCTGCCCCACTACAAAAAATTGGTATTTTACCAATGGCCAGGAAACATTGGTAAAGGAGGAAAGAACATCAGTAAAAATTTTACCGTCGTTTAGTCGGGACATCAGTTAAGAGAATATTGGTGAAAATGTCACCGACTTTTCAAAGCTGTCAAAAAGTAGGACTTATGCAAGATTTCCAGAAAAAAATGGTGGAATTTGTAGTTTATAACCCTAAAACAAATTTAATTATTATATATCTTAGTCATTTCATCTATGAATGGAATGGCGTAATGGACAGGGCAGGGGCTGGTAGCAGGTTCAAGTTCTCATGGCATCAACTCCTTGTGTTATAAAAGGAAGCACACCAATATGCAAATTGAATCATATCACAAAAACAAACCTACCACTCTAGGAGGAAGGAGGAAAAGGGTGAAAGGCTTCAACTTTCAACCCAGCAGTAAAATGAAATACTCATCTAGCTCACAACGAGATGTACTTCAGCCACTTCTCCTATGGAAAAGTAGCTTGTCACCTTGAGCAATACTCGTATGCAGCATTTTTTTGCCAGAGGATGGGATGGGACAACTGAAATAGCAACTATGGAACAATGGCAGGTAATCTAGGGGCTGAGAAGCACATGGATGTAATCTCATTGTCACCAAACAAGGTAATGAACATGAAAATGACGTTTATAGGAAACATTGGTAAATGACTTTATAGGATTTATAATTTCTGAACAACTCTTCCTATCTCTCACTGCAAAAGAAGAAATGTCTATATCAAATCTGAATCCAAATTTGAATATAATTCAAATCCTAGGCAAATCTGATTGTCAAATTCACATCTAAATCTGAGTCTGACTTTTAAACAGACTGAACCACTTTATAATATGTCCGGAACGAACTTTCAAATGGATGGATATCAAATAGAGGAGATTTATTTAACATGAATCTGAAATCGATTCCAAATCTGTTGAAATATTTAGTTAAGTCTGAATCTGAATACGATCATGTGTTATTTCTTAAAGCTGTATTTGGTCCGACTGATTCAGATGATAATTTGTTATATAATCCAATTCTTTTAAAGTAGTTAATTTGGTCAGATATATGATCCAAATTGAATTTATTAACACTTATATAGATGATATATATATGTGTGTGTGTGTGTGTGTGTATCATTATGTCAATTATGTGTTTCTTGTGGAACATCCGATTTTTTTATCTGACGTTCCTTGTTACTTAAAAAAGTAAAAGTAAAAAACAAAATAGTTGAGGCAGCAGCTGTAGGGCTGCACACAAGCAGAGTCAAGCTCGAGCTCAGATCTAGTCATGTTTAGTCAGCTCGAGCTCGACACAAGATCCATAACTCAAACTCAAACTCGAAATTGACTCGAGAGACTGTGTTTGAGCTTGAGCTCGACTCGTCGGCTCGTTTTAACTCATTTATCCTGTATGTTTTCCCCAGAAAGCATAAACTATTCTACATTGTGTTTCATCTCTGAAGTTAGAACTCAATGCAGGAACACCCAATTTCCAGAAACCCAAAAAGAACACATACAAAAAATAAAAAAGGACTGTAATGTATCCCAACCGACACATACAACAATCCTGGAAGAGAAACTTGAGGGGCTGCTTACCTTTGGTCATCTGCCACCAACGGAGGAGGAAATGTAGGGTGAAGATAGATGAGAGAAAAAATGATAAGGGAAAGCGTGGGTGAGGAGAGAAAAATGAGAGGGAAAACGAATGAGGTTGATTGATTGAAAAGAGTAATGATGAGGGTAGGTGGTGGGTGTAATGATGAAGGTAAGAGGAAGCATGGGTGAAGAGAGAGAAAAGGAAATGAAAAATTCAAAACACGTAAAGAAAGCAATGAGAAAAAAAAATAATAAAAAGTTTGTAAAATTTAACAAACCAAGCAAAAAGCCCAGCTGAGTCGAGTCCAACCAACTCAAACTCGGCTTGCTAATATATTCGAGCTTATATTTAAGCTCGAGCTCAACTCATACAGAAAACGAGTGGAACTCGAGTCAGGTTTACTCGAGTGAGTTCGAGTTGAGCCCAAGTTGGCTCGACTCTTTGTGCAGCCTAGTCAGTTGTGACCATGAATGGGGAGAAACTGTCACCTCCCTTTGACGGTGTTGGCAACCATTGGCTCAAAACCACCGGGGACATCGGCGACACATTAACAAGAAGAAATCGTCGCCTCCTCCTGCTGTGTTGGAGAACCACCGGCGGGCAATAGCAGAGCTACCTTGTGGCTGGATTGTATGATAACGGATTGTATGCCAACACTAGACTCAGGCCTAGCTATATGCAGGGCCCACACCAGACTTAGGCTGCTGTCCCGTAGTCCAATATGCATTCATTCCATCGCAATAATAAGATGTATTAGTGCCCCTCTTCCACCACTACACTCAATCGTCTATTGTCATCTTGAATAGGTCTAACCAATTTGCAAGGGCAGAAATTAATCTCGCTCTCATGTTTCAGATTTTGCTCCCAAAGCTATCCACATACAGAATAACAATCAACTACAAAGTTGAGAAATTGGTTAACACCTCAAAAGTTTAATCCTTTATATGTAAGATTACGAAGAATTTTGAAAGACTTATAAAGGAGGCTGTTAAGTGATTGATTATCTTAGTTCATTTGAACTTGCAAGGAGGTGGGTTAGATCTGTTAAATCAGGGGTTCAAATCCGGTGTAGGAGTATGACTCAAGTTGTTACAATAGTATCAAAGCGGCTTCAACACTTGAACCTATGATCACACATGCAAAACCAAAATCCAAATGAAACCAAACCTGGATGCCCTAATATAGCTAACTACACTATGAAAAGATCCTCCCAACATCTTTGCAAGACCCAAACCCATAATGGAGCACGAGATACAACCTCCAATTTTAATGACATGCCGATCTCCAAATTGATGTGAACAAATACTTACTCCCCACCTTCCACTTACCCATTTGCAAAATAACTACATTTTCTTTTGAAGAGGCTGAGTCCTCTAATAAGCTTCTTTGAAGGTAGCAATAGGTGTCAAACTGATTGTCAGAAATATTGGTATGGGGTTTTTAATAGCTAGATTTTTGTTGAGTATGATTCGGGAAAGTTGTTTTCTTAGGAAAATCTCAGAAAAAACTCAAAAAGGTTAAAAATAGCTATAAATTCATTAAATCAGAAAGTAATAAGAAAACATAAATAAAACTATATAAAAGTGATAAAGAACATTTAATGATGATAAACATCATGAGATATAATTTAGTTTGAGTTTAAATTTGAATCCATGATAATGTCAATGCTAAAAAACAGAAAAATGAAAAATAGAAAAAATTGCAAAAAAATGTGAAAAAACATGATAAATATAATTTTCTTTTTTTTTCAACCTATCGATTTCCCTTTTTCTAGTTGTTCTTATTTTTTATGTTAATATGATGATATTTTTTAAATATCACGATATTTGTGACACTATACACTTAATTTCTGTCGGGCCCCCAGAGGTGTGAACAAAATTGAATAGGACTTCATCAATTTTTGGACAAATAAAAGTTGAGTGACACTCAGTTTCTAACCATACAACAACTTATTGGCATCTACCAACGTTGATTTTTCATATATATATATATATATATATATATATATATATATATATATATATATATATATATATATATATATATATATATATACAATAATAATTGGAGTCCAAACCTTCATTTGGATGAACCCAGGGTTTTTGAACTAGGATCCTGTACTTTATCATGTATTGACCAACAACATCATCAACTTAGACGTGGCACCTTAAAAGTAAGGAACTGAAGCTTTAACAGTACCATGTATTTGTCATCCATCAAAGAATGAAAGTCTTTTTGTAAAATTTACATACATTTAACTGTGTAGTCTCATGCTAAGGTCTCAACAATAAACATTTTGGATGAGATATTGCTTGATCACGGATTCAACTTGTCCCATGAATAAAGAATTAATTTCACAAAATTGGGTTTACAGGAAGATAGCGCAAAACAGAGGACAGAATGAAATAATTCTCCACACATAGAGGCATTTGTAGGTGTTATAACTTGAGTAGAGCAGCCATAAAAATGGTTTTCTCACCATTTCATCAAATTGAATTAATGGTGCTTGAATCCACTGCATTCTGTCAACATGAAATCAAATGATGGTTAAAAGTAGTTAAACGTGACAAACTACTATACAGGGAACAAGAGAGATTGATTCAAAGCTTGTGCCAACTAAACTAGTTAAAACATATCTTCAATGCCTTCCCTAGTTTCAATTGTGCGTAGTTAGGGGACTAAATTACTTTCTCCCCTATTAAATACCTACCAGCAGTATGCATTCGAGTCAATATCCGTTAAGCATTTCCAATTCTATCAAGCTTCAAGCGTTGACATTGAAGATGTCAGAGTAAGCGAGTCATAAACGTCCATAACCCGTCCGCACTAAATGCGGCGTGCTCAGCACTATTCAATTCAGATTGGAAGTCTTCAAGAGGACCCTCAATTATGTATCAATATATTTAAATTTGAACCTTAGTCCTGAACCTATCTTTTGATCATGACATCTTTGGACACTTTTCTTCCATTTTTTGAGTATTAAAGGAAGATAAAAAAACCAAAAACTTTAATTGTCTGGTAAAGGAGTTTAAAACATGAAGCAAGACATTTAGCCTATCAGGAGGTGAAGTGTAAGCTTCAAAATGAAATTGGTAAAATATATATTTTAAAAAAAAAGAGACAAAAACTGAAAACGAACAACTAATTTAAATGATAGGCACTAAGCAGCAATGTCAAATTTATGGTGGACGACAATTTACTTATAGCAACAAATTTCTAAATTTTAACCACACAACTATCTAACATCTGGCAACATAGACTTTTCCTATATACACATTGAGACCACCTAATTAACAACAATAATTTGTATCTAAACCTTGAGTTGGATGTTTGTAAAGGGATTGTTTCGGGGTTTTAGAACATTATGCGAGTGTTCCATTAACCTGCCTCAAAATTTGGGCAGATTCATAGAACATTAGAACTAGATGTCAATGAATCTCCCCTAATCTTTGGGGCATATGCATAGGACACTTTCAAAGTGTTCCATTTACCAAATGATTTGGTTTTAGCTTGAACTTGGATCTTGCACTCTATCATGTATTGATCCACAACATGTTCAACTTCGACACTGTGCCTTAAAAGCAAAGAAATGAAGCTTTTACAAAAACAAGTTTTAGGGTTTGATGAAATCACAAAAATACACTTTCATTTAACTGCTTTTGTCTTTTTATGTAATCGACAACAGTGGCATGCTTTTGTCATCCAGCAAAGCATGAACTTATTTTTGTGAAATTCTCATACATTTAACTGTGTGTATCTTCATGCTAAGGCCAGAACAATAAACCTTTTGGATGAGATATTGCTTGATCATGGATTCATTTTTTCCTTGAATAAAGAATTAATTTCATAAGGTTAGGTTCACAAGCTGATAGCACAAAGCAGAGAGGTTGGGGGGAAGTGTGAGGGTTTCAAACTTCTCATTGGGCGGCGAGATGAAATACTTTTCCTGCTCACCCAACTATGATTGGAGCCTGCTGGAGCATTTGGTGGGTGTTATAACTTGAATAAAACAGCCATATAAATGATTTTCCAACCATTTCACCAAATTGAAGGAATGGTGCTAGAATTCACAGCATTCTGTCAACATGACATCAAATGTTGGTCACAAGTAGTTAAATGTGAACAAACTACTATACAAGGAACATGAGAGATTGTTCAAAGCTTTTGTAGCCCAAATAAACTACTTAAATAATCTCTTCATTCATCAGTCCCTTTCCTGGTCTTCAAATGTGAGTAGTTGGGGGACGATCAGAAATCTGCATGCGAGTCAATATATGTCAACCATTTCCAATTCAATCAAGCTTCAAGTTTTGACATCAAAGATGTCAGAGTAACTGAGTCATAAACGTCCATGACCCATCCGCACCAATTGCAACATACTCAGCACGAGTCAATTCTTTGGAAGTTTTCAAGAGGTTCCTTAATTACGTATCAATATATTTAAATTTGAACCTTAGTCATGAACCTATCTTTTGATCATGACATCTTTGGACACTTTTTTCCCGTCTTTTCAGTATTAAAAAAAGATAAAAAAACCAAAAAACTTTAATTGGCTGATATAGGCGTTTAAGGCAAGAGGCAAGACTTGAGCCTATCACGAGGTGAATTGTAAGCTTCAACATGAAATTGGTGAAATATTTATTTAACATAAAGACAAAAACTGAAGAAGAACAACTAATTAAAATGATAAGTAAGCATTAAATAACAGTGCCAAATTAAACACTGCCAGATAATATCAACGCTTGATTTCACTTGGGCCAAGTGCTATTTGAAGGAGGTTAGTTCAATAACTCATTAAACTCAAACTAATTAAACAAGCTTGGCCCAAACTAAATCAATTCAAATCATGAGCTGTTCGGTTCAACAAGAACTCTGCATAGATAATTTTTTGGACCAATGTACCTGAGTGGAAATAATTAACTAACAATGGAAAGGAAGGGACCAGGTCCATGTAGATTTTGTAAAAACTCATGCAACAACTACTTTGGTATTTACTCTTATCTCTGGAATGAGGAAAAATGGTTGTAGGCACTCCAAATTTTCCCTTTCTAAAACCACACGAAATTGAGTTATAAAAAATGTTGGGAATGTTACGTTCATTTAAATGGAATTTCAAAAGAAGAAGAGCAATGTAAAAAATTGACATCTGTGTGAGTGCAGTCCAAATACAAATTTAGTGAGTGCAGTCCAAGTACAAGAACAAGCTTCACCACAGAAATGTGAAGCTTAAGGAAGTCAGTAGGGTTCATTTATGAAATAATCCAGATTGATGGCAAGCTTGATGTGGAGGTCGATCCAGACAAGAACTAATGGAGCAAAGGAACTAATGGCAAGCTTGATGTGGAGGTCGATCCAGACAAGCTTGATGTGGAAGTATGTATAAATTAAAGGGGGAAGAACTTAATTTTTACTACGATAACTTGTCCCTTGATCAGATAGACCGATGCTTATTGTTCCTCACATTAAATGCCATTGGAACTAAGGGTGCGTTTCTTTAACCACAGATTTGAGACCCACAATGTTCTGAGATCACTAGGATTTCAAATATATGAATTTAAGCTTGAATACCCCCCATCCGACTTTATATCCATAGTTTTTTACATGTTACCTGATATAAAATCCATATTACTAAGATCCTTAATTTACTTATACTGAGGATCTTACAATGCAGACTCAGAAAAGAGGCTATCGAATGCTACCTAATCAAGTGTGACAACCAGAAGGAAAATGAGAGATCGATCCAGAGCTTCTGGTGCCAAAATATGCTACTTTAAACATTTCCCTGTCATCGGCCTAGACCATCTAAATATTGATGGGCTAGAACATTAATTGATAAATTGATGCCCCCCTCATAATGGTATTTTTGCTAGTAGTTGAGTGATTAAAATTTCTTGGGCCCCCTACTAACTGCCACCAAATATGGAGTTAATACACGTCAAGCATTCCCTGTCCTATCTTGAGCCGTTCTACATTATTCAAGTTGCCCTGATAGTTGAGTCAATGATTGGCAGGTTTTTGATGGGGAGCTCACAAGATTCATTAATTGATTTTTATCATCTTCGGATCTAACTCAAACCATAAGTCTGATCCAAACTTTGAATCATGACGTCTTTTTCATTGGATGATTTAAGGGAGGAATTAGAAAAACGGAAGAAAGAGTTGAAAACTGGCATAAAGAAAACATGATAGTGGAAATATACTAATGAAGTAAGGGCTACGTGGCCATGAGAACGCCATTAATGTGATCAGCCATGTCATGGTTGTGCAAGATTAACAATTTTTTTTACAAAAGACACCGTTTCTCAAAGAGAATCTATAAAAGGGGCTTTGATTCCTTATCATGGTTATGCAGCCACAGAATTACCACCAACAACTTCGGCTGGTATGGCTGCAGCCAGTTTGTCACCTTTTCCCATAAGCTTTCTTCTGTGTTGCTTCCTTACCTTGACTATAGTGCTTGGCGAGGAAGAGGTATCACCAGCTTTTGTTTCTCTAAGCAATGTGACCGATGAATTTGCATTGCTATCCTTCAAATCCCAGGTAACCAGAGACCCCTACAATGTACTCTCAAACTGGAACTCAAACATTTCCTTCTGCCAATGGAATGGAGTTTCATGCAGCCGTAGTTCACAAAGGGTTGTTGCTCTGAACCTCACCGACAAGGCACTTGAAGGTACCCTCTCCCCATACATCAGCAATCTCTCCTTCTTGCAAGTTCTTCATCTTATCGTTGATTTTAGCCGCCTCCCTTCATTGAAAATACTTTCCATATGGGGAAACCATTTTAAAGGGTTAATTCCACAAACACTAAGCCATTGTCAAGGTCTCCAAACACTGTCAGCAGCGGGCAACCAATTCTATGGAAGCATCCCAAAGTTTCTAGGCAGTTTGTCAGAACTCAAGTACTTAAACATTGGTGGTAATAGGCTCACTGGCACCATTCCAGTTGCTTTGGGTAATCTCTCAAAACTGGGGTGGTTTTTTATCAGTGAAAATCAGAAACAGGGGAACATTCCTTCTAAGTATGGAAGCCTAACCCACTTGATGGCCTTTAGCATGCAAAGGAACAATCTCACTGGTACACTGCCTGAGAGCTTGTTTACCTATCCGCTCTTTGGGGTTTGAGTTTCATGACCAATCAACTAACAGGGCATCTCCCAAAAGATGCTGGCTGCTTCCTGCCCAATCTCCGATGACTCTATATGCATATAAATAATTTTGATGGCCCTCTCCCAGCTTCTCTTTCTAATGCTACAAGACTTCAAGTTCTTAGTGCAGAAAGCAATAAATTTAGTGCTCGGATACCATTAGAATAGGTAGTCTGTCACAACTCAAGTACCTTTCACTTGGGGGAAATACGTTGACCAATGTCCCTGGCAACCGAGAGCTCTCCATTCTCACATCCTTCACTAGGTGTCGGATGCTAGAGGAACTTTATCTGTCACAAAACCTTTTGAACGGCATTCTTCCTACCTCTGTTGGAAACCTGACAGCCACCTTGTCGAAACTTGACCTTTCCTCTAATCAGATTGAAGGTACTATCCCATTAGCCCTAGCCAACTTGACCAAGTTAATTTCCTTAAAGTTGAGTTCCTACAAAATAAAGGGCTCATTACACCAAATATAGGACAGATGCACAGCTTATAGGTGTTGCTTCTTGACAACAATGCATTAGAAGGCCCAATCCCACTATCATTCTACCAGTTGGTCTGCATGTATGCTCTTGATATTGGACACAACATGCTAATTGGGTCAATTTCAAGCTCTATAAACAATCTCACTAGTTTGTACAGGCTGTATCTAAGTTCAAACAATTTGTCATCAACACTACCGCCTGGTCTTTGTGAGTTGAAGGACTTGTGGGAGCTATACTTGCAGGACAACTCCTTCACTGGTCACCTGCCATTGGGTATCGGGAATTTTATCATCATGGACCATATGGATATCTCTGCAAACAAGCTGAGTGGAGAATTGCCTGCATCATTATCAAAGCTCCAAATGCTAGAGTATTTGAATCTCTCTCAGAACACATTTGATGGTCGCATTCCTGAACAACTTCATCACATGCTAAGCCTTGGCACTATTGACCTTTCCCATAACAAGCTTTCTGGTGAGATACAAAATCATTGGAGAAACTTCAATACATCCAGGTCTTGTACTTGTCCTTCAATCTATTGGAAGGAGAGATTCCAAGTGGTGGAAAGTTTGCAAACCTTTATGTCGAGTCATTCCTAGGGAACTATGCACTATGTGGAGCTCCCAAATTCCAGTCCCATTGTGCTTACACAAAACAGAGAGACAAAGTAAGAGAAATGTAGCTGAAGTCATTGTCGCTTGCACAATTGGAGGCTCAACACTTTTGGTCATTGTTTGGACACTCATCGGTATCTCATGCTATAGAAAGAAGCGGTTGTTGAAACATCCCAATGACATTGAAAGGTTACAAGAAATTACAGTTCCGATGATTTCTCACAGAGAGTTAGTGCACGGAACGAGTAACTTCAGTAATGCAAATTTTCTTGGGAAAGGTTTGGTTCAGTGTACAAAGGAATTCTAGCGGATCGAACGACAGTGGCTGTTAAGGTCCTTAATTTGTTATTTGAGGGAGCATCTAAAAGTTTTGACATCGAGTGCACTGTCATGCGCCAAATCAGGCACCGAAATCTCGTTAAAGTCATTGCGTCTTGCTCTAGTAGATATTTCAAGGCTTCAGTTCTCCAATACATGCCCCTTGGGGGCCTAGAAGTCTATCTAGATTCAGATGGCCATCACTTGAATCTCGTTCAGAGATTGGATATCATGATAGATGTGGCTTGTGCTCTAGAATATCTTCACCATGGTTACTCGGAGAACATGACAGCATACGCCAGCGATTTTGGCATTGTAAAGATTCTAGTTGGTCAGAATTATTCTACTCTTACAGCCACTCTGGGAACCACAGGGTACATTGCACCAGGTATGTATCTCTTTTTATTTTTGTCTTTTTATAAATTTTGTGTTTCACTAAGTGTGAGTATAATTGCCTGAACCATTTCTTGAGTCAACGTGACCTCACTTTGAGTTCTTATATGTGTGTGTGCATGTGAACACATTCTCTTTCTCTTCAATTCACAGAGAAAGTGGAAGAGAGGATGGGATCACATGAGAGGGGCTGGAGAGGTCATAAGGTGAGATAGAAAAGACAAAGAGAGAGTGGGTGGGTTTGCCAGTCCTAGTTGTCTCTCTCTCCCTCTCTCTCTCTCTCTCTGTGTATATATATATATATATATATTCATTCATTCATTCATCTATTTATATTGAAATCAGCTGGCTAAGCTTTTTTTTTTTAAATTTTGTATTGTTTAAAACATTGCAAAAAATGCATTGATGATAGTCAATGTTTTGGCAACCCTTTTTAGCATTGAGACCATTTTTAGGGTCACAAAATAAGAAAAGGAGTCATCCGTAACATAGGTAGCCCACTGATTTCAACTATATATATATATATATATATATATATATATATATATATATATGTTTATATATATATATATATATATAATTTGGTCTTGACTTACATGGTTTAGCTAATTTACTCTTTTGTGGTTTGCAATATAATATCAATAAATATATTAATTGATGTGCAACACCCATGATCCTTCTAATCATCATGATTTGGTAGTTCACGCATAAAGACACACACAAGTGGTTCCTAGCTCAATAATGTAAAGGTCATTGACAAAATCTTTTACATGGACAATGCATTCGTTGTTTGTTTGGCTTGTGGTGTTGCATGCTAGTCTTTACATTGTTTTATGCTCATGTACACATGTGTTATTTGCATGTCCTAAACAGACAGGAATCTTCAATTGGTCTTCTTCTTTCAACAGAAGTTATAATTTTTTTTCTTTCTTGTATAAAAGAATCGTAATCGTAAATACCTTTCTACCTAATGGTTTAAGACTGGCTAACAATCGGCACTATTGAATAATTTACTTGATTTAGGAGCCATTTAAGAGAACCTTGAGAAAGGTCACAGGAGAATTAGAAGTAAGATGAGTTTAATTAGGCCTTTATGTTGTGAAATCATTGCGCCAACCAACTAATGAAGGTCAACAAATCTCACATGCCCCATAGAAAAAATCTGGATTTGTGTTTAAATTCTTTTAAGAGCACTTGAATATCATATATATAGGACATCAGTTCAAAATAGACTTGGGCAACGGCCAGCCCGGCTTGATAAGAACTGAGTTCAGGCCAGCCTGATGTCCGAAATCTGAGCCTAGGACTGGTGCAGTTACATAAAAATTATTTTTAAATATAAAATAATTTTTTTGGATATAAAATATATTTTAAATAACAATATATATTATTAATAAAATAAAATTAATATTTAAAAGTTATTGGGATGGATCAGACCCCCGTCGGGCTAACCCGGGTTGGCCCGATACATTATCGGGCGGGCTCAAACCTGGGCCGGTCTAGTGGGGTAGTCGTTGGGTACCTGGCCAATAACTACGTCTAGTTCTAAATCATAATATTGTATTTATTTTTTGATGTATATATGAGAATACAACAAGAGAGGCAGGATTGGAGGTTCAATTGCTTAAGTCCATTAATTTCCAGGCCTCTTTCCCAAAACCAATTAGTGCAATTGTGTCATAGATGAGCATTAGCCAATTATATTATACTTGCTAATCATGTCTAATATTGTTGGATGGTTGAATTAGAATTTGGGATGGCTGAAAAGGTGTCAACCAAAGCTGATGTCTACAGCTTCGGAATTCTCCTCCTTGAGGTGTTTACAGGAAGAAAGCCTACTGAAGAACAGTTTGATGGGGATTTTAGCTTGAGGCAATGGGGGGCTGAAGCATTTCCTGTTGCAATTTCAGATGTCATTGCCAGCCATCTTTTGAACGAAAGTGACACTACTCCAACTGAAAGATCAGCTGCTATGAATGAACTGCTGGTGATGATCATGGAGATAGGCTTGTCATGTTCAAGGGTGTCTCCAAATGAGAGAATGGACATGAAGGAAGTGGTTGTAGGGCTGAGAAGGATACGATAGAAGATAAGAATGATAGAAGGATAATTCAAATATATTCATAGATACAATGGGATTTAATTTCAGGGCACCAGCCATTGGCAAAATAGTTGGAGGTGGAAATGTAGTTTGATTCTTTCATCGAGAGTTCTCACTTGCATTGCTCAATTACAGTTGCATATAGGATTTAATAAAGATATTCTTAATATGCTTGTGTGTTCTATTCCTAAGGCATTTGGGTGATCAATCTTGTAGAACAACTCGCACATTTCCAGTGCAGTTACATGTAAGATGCTTGGAACTTTCTCCATTATTGCGGTTTGTGCCTTATTCTAAGTAAGGTCACCTCAATAGCCGGAGTTTAGATAAATCCTCAACACAATTTCTCAAACCTTTCAAAAAAATGCACAACAATAAGAATGAACAAAAATACATAATTCCAGTAAGTTTTGGACTGAATTCTATTTTATCAAAAGAAGAGCCCTTGAATGAGGAGGATGAGAATTTTATGCTGTGAGCATCATGTGTTATTGGAGCATGCTATATGTGATGGCCCTCTAACAAAGGAGCATGTGTTATGGACTTAAAATGATAAAAAGGACCAAATGACCCAGTTAGTTAAATAGAAAGTCCTTCCCCTACAAGTAAAAGTGAAACTTGGAAAATCTTTATTCTATTTCATA